>NC_088417.1:1283508-1286008 GCF_034236695.1 Oncorhynchus nerka
GTTTTTAGAGTGGTTAAGGTTAGGGTTAGGGTTAGGTTTAGGGTTAGGTTAGTTTTTCAGAATGGTTAAGGTTAGGTTTAGGTAAGGGTTTTTAGAGTGGTTAACTGTTAGGGTTAGGGTTAGGGTTACCAGGGTTAGGTTAGGGTAGTTTTTAGGGGTTATATTATTAGACAGAGGTTAGGATTTGTCTCTATTATATTAGACAGACCAGCTCTGGTTGTTAGGGTTAGGGTTAGGGTTAGGGGTTAGGAGGTTAGGGTTAGGTTAGTTAGATCTACTGGTTATTAGGATTAGGACAGACCAGCTTAGGGGTTACTGTTAGGTATAGTTTTTTTTTTTTTTTTTTGAAGACCAGTAGGGTAGGTTACTGTCTCTATTAGGGTTAGGACAGACCAGCTAGGTTAGGGTTACTCTATTATTAGACAGATAGGGTCTGAGGGTTAGGGGTTAGGGTTAGGAAGACCAGTTAGATTAGGGTTAGGGTTAGGTATTATGACAGGTTAGCTAGGTTGTCTTAGGTTTAGGTTAGGACAGAGTTTGTTAGGTTAGATCTTACTGTTCTATTACACGTTATGACAGGGGGACCAGGTTAAATGTCTACTGTCTCTATTATATTATGCCCCATTTTGCCCAGCTAGATCTACTGTTGTTTGGGTTAATTATGGTCAGACCAGTTTAGGTATAGTTTTTAAGAGTTATATTAAACTGGTTAGGGGTGTTTGTTTAGGGTTCTTTATTATATTATGACAGAGAGATCTACTGTCTCTATTTATTATGATAGACCAGCCAAATTACTGTCTCTATTTTTAGAAGAAGCTTAGGTCTAGGTTAGGGTTTAGGGACAGGTTAGGGTTATTAGGTTAGGGTTATTATAGGTATAGTTTTTTAGATTAACTGTAGGTTTAGGTTAAGGGTATTAAGTGGTTAAGGTTAGATTACTGTTAGGGCCTTGGTTTTTTACAGACCAGGGTTAGATCTTGAGGGGTTATATTATGACAGACCAGCTAGGTTAAATGTCTCTATTATATTATGGCAGACCAGGTAGATCTACTGTCTCTATAATATTATGTTAGGGTTAGGGTTAGAGGTTTTTTTAGGGTTACTGTCTAGGTTTATTATGACAGACCAGGGTTAGGTTTGTCTAGTTTTGAGTCGACCAGTTAGATCACTGTCCATCTATTGACATATTATTGACAGGAAGCTAGATCTACTGTCTCTATTATATTATGACAGACCAGGATCTACTGTCTCTATTATATTACTTGACAGACCAGCTAAAATCTACTGTCTCTATTATATTATGGCAGAGTGGTTAGGTCTACTGTTAGGGTTATATTATGACAGACCAGCTAGATCTACTGTTAGGGTTAGGTTTAGGCAGGTTAGATTAGGGTCTCTAGGGTTAGGGTTAGACAGGGGTTAGGTTATCTCTATTGGTTAGGTAAGGGTTAGGGTTACTGGCCAGGGTTATATTAGGACAGGGTGGTAGGTTAGGGTCTCTAGGGTTTAGGACCAGCTAGGTTAGGGTGTTAGGGTAGGGTAGGGTTAGGGTTAGGACCAGGTTAGGGTCTAGGGGGTTAGGTTAGGGGTTAGGGTTAGGTTAGTCTAGTTTTGAGTCAGGTTGATCCACTTCCATCTCTGACACGTGGAAGCCGAAGGGGGAAGGGAGGGGTGTACACTCCACACATGTGCGCGACAGACCAGCCGGGTGGGTCCGGGCGCGGCCGGCCAAAGTAGTAGGCCCCATTGTTGCCCACTTGTAGATTAACCCGTTTGTTTGGGTTAAAAGACTGTCTGTCAGTAGGGTTTAGGTTTAGGTATAGTTTTTTAAGAGTGGTTAGGTTAGGTTTAGGGTTGGGTAAGAAATAGTTTTTAGAGAGTTTAAGGTTAGGTTTAGGTAAGGGTTTTAGAGTGGTTAGGTTAGGGTTAGGTTTAGGGTTAGGTATAGTTTTTCAGAATGGTTAAGGTTAGGTTTAGGTAAGGGTTTTTAGGTGGTTAGGGGGTTAGGGTTAGGACTTAGGGTTAGGGTTAGGGTTAGGTTAGGGGTTAGGGTTAGGGTTAGGGTTAGGGGTTAGGGTTAGGGTTAGGGTTAGGGGGTTAGGGTTAGGGTTAGGGGTTAGGGTTAGGGTTAGGGTTAGGGTTAGGGTTAGGGGTTAGGGTTAGGGTTAGGGTTAGGGTTAGGGTTAGGTTTGTCTAGTTTTGAGTCGGTTGATCCACTTCCATCTCTGACACGTGGAAGCCGAAGGGGGGGAAGGGAGGGGTGTGCACTCCACACATGTGCGCAGGTTAGATAGGCCGGGTGGGTCCGGGCGCGGCCGGCCAAAGTAGTAGGCCCCATTGTTGCCCACTTGTAGATTAACCCGTTTGTTTGGGTTAAAAGACTGTCTGTCAGTAGGTTTTAGGTTTAGGTATAGTTTTTAAGAGTGGTTAAGGTTAGGTTTAGGGTTGGGGTAAGAAATAGTTTTTTAGAGAGTTTAAGGTTAGGTTTAGGTAAGGGTTT
>NC_088417.1:1288508-1348635 GCF_034236695.1 Oncorhynchus nerka
TTTGGGTAATAGTGACCAGTGGAATTACTCCCTTCCAGGATCGTAACGTTTCCAGAGGTATATCAGCCCTAGACAGTGAATTTGTTCGTAGTCAAGGTAAAAATGTGTGGTTCGGTTGTCCAGGCTAAGTACGGCGGGGTAAGGGATCCCCCTTGGGAAATTATTCCGTGGGATCCAATTCTCCGCCAGACATTATCTGGGCACCCCAGGGATTACACGGCCAATGCGAGTCCTCCAGCCGCAGCGCATCACCCAAAAGCCCCTCTTTTCGAGGACTTAACTGCCCCAACCCGCTAGGACCACCCACGCGCTACTGAACATACTGCCAATCCAATTCTAAACTGGGGTAGATAGTCGTCCAGCGCGTTACGTGAGTCTCCCGTGTGTAAGGGGGCTGGGAGGGTTGAGCCGATTGGTCTGCCAACAGAACCCTGAGGTCCTGAAGGAGTCCGGTCTATCCATATCCTCCTGTCTTCTTGCTTGGTGTATGGAAGGGCCTAATTGCTTAGGGCGTGCTCGCTGCGGGGGAGTCGCCAAGGTCGGGGTCCCCAGAGTTGTTGGAGAAAAAGGTTCTCGTCCGTTGGGGGTGCTGGTGGGTATCTTCAGTGAGGTAGATTTGGAAGGATGGTGAGATGGTGAGGGTTCTTGGTAAATAACATTTAGCTATTTAGATTCTATTTTGTAGTTTCTTTGCATTAAAGGGTCCATGGTCATGGTAACCCTGAGTTCAAGGAACCTGGAAAAAAATGATATAATTATATATAAATATATAGTTATATTCCTTTTTTTTTTTTTTTTTTTTTTTTTTAATTAAAAAGAGTTTTAATTTAATTAAATTTTTAAATTTATTTTATTTTTACATTTTTCAATTGTTTTCTTTTATCAATATATTATTGTTGATTTATTTTAGTTTATAATGGTTTCCTATTGGTCAAGGGTCCATGGTCAAGGAGACTCCCAGAGGAGAACATTAAATGGTTTGTTAAATATAAATTGGTTGCCTAGTGATTATTGGTACAGAATCAAAGGGATCATGTAGGATAAATCTAAGGTAAATGTTTAAGAGTCCGTAGTCACGGTATCTCTGAAATGCTAGTAAAGATCTATGTTTACGTTCCTAATGGCCACCAATCTATTTTTAAGGTAGCCTACTGGTAAAAGGGCCCTATCCTGCAATGGCTGAGTGCCAGTGTCTCTCAGTCAGTAGGGTTGTGACCAAGGATGGGGTAGTAGCACACATGCATACACACATAAACATGAAAGGGAATGAGCCTATACACATATTTTTAACATATACAAAAGCATACACATACAACACCACAAGTAGTGTGGGGGATAGCATACAACGTCACACTCCACTACATCCTAGTGTGTGCATATATATGAGAACTGTGTAAAAGTCCAATTAAGGAAAGTAAAGTGTAAAATAAAAGGTAGCCAAAAAGAGTAGCCCCCGAAGTCCGTGTGGAATCCGCATTCCTTACGGTCTCACACGGATCTAGGGGCAACTCAGCCACGACGCGTTTCTGCCTTCTCGGCTTCATCAGGTAGCAGGGATGAGAATATACAAATAAAATTGAAATAAAAGGTGCAAAAAGTAGTAAAAATGTATGTATGTATATCTACATGTACCGTAGGGTGTACTGTGTAATTTACTTGCCTTGAATGTAGTCCTGGTTGGATGTGTGGAGCGAAATGCCAACTGTCCGGTGGTTTCCCCCTGAGGCTGCAAAGAGAGCTAACTCTCCAGTGTGTGCGCGTGTGGGAATGCGGTGTAGGTTATTTCGATTGGTCTGTGCCGTTACTAGGTAGGACAGCCGCTAACAGGCTGTGGTGTGGAGGAATCAGACAGAGGTGAGAGTGGAATGGGGATGCAGTAAAGTGGATGGGGTTATGCAGTTAGAGTGGAGGTCAAGCACATGTAATAATAATACAATGGAGACCCAATGTGATAAATGTTCAACCTTGTAGTGACACAAGCTTTTCAAGTGTTATTTGGTATAAATGAACAGTGGAGTGTGACAAAACAGAAGACACAATACATTGTAAGGGACAGACAGGGTTAACAACATGAGGTCAGGTACAGATACATGTATACACACACACATACACAGAGGGGTTGGAACTGGGGTTGCAGTTCGGGTTAGGGGCCAGGGCTAAGGTCAGAGACGGTGTTGTGAGAGAGGTTTTATTTTTGGGAAGGCCTCTGTCGTTGGTCCCTATAGGGAATTGTATAGGAGAATTAGACTCTTTGCTTTTGGGGCGCTGTTTGGGTTGTGGGTGTCCGAGAGGTACCAGGTGAATTTTAAGTAGGACTAGAAGTCCTGGGGGTCAAGAGGAGCCATACGTGGAGTTCCTGTGATGTGTAGAAGTATGATAGATCCTCATGTGAAAAGTGTGTGTTTGACCTACGTGTCACCATTGACTTGTGTGTTAGGGTTAGGAGCGGTCTGCTCTGGTAGGGGGTTAGGGGCTGGAAATACCCGAAGGTGAGGTTCTGTGGGTCCAGGAAAGGTAGAGGGTAGAGTGGACATCTGTGGGTTCCTATAGAATTTTTAGTTGGGGTTCTGGGTGACCCATAGGTCTGATTATAGGTCTTTGAATGTGGTGGAGTTATTTTTCTTCCGATTTTTTGTTGAGTCACGTTGCTTATATGCAGTAAGGTGCGATGTGCAGGGAAAAGTAGTGGCCGTGGTTTTTAGGTCTTTTGTGGTGTTAGAGTGCATAAACCTTGTTTCTTTATTGAGGGGTAGTATCAGATAGGGTGACTAGGGGGGTGTTCCTTTTACCAGAATCGAAAATGGTGCTGTTTTTATCTTTTCTAGTGGCGCTTGTTAGCGGAGTTTTAGCTTTGATCGCGTTCGTGTCCACTTGGGTTCTCGGATATGCGGTAGATTTGGCTGTTTTGCGGTGTTCAAGTCCACTTGGATTATGGGATGTACGGATCCGAAAAAGCTTTTTTATGCTGTTTCCAGTTTTTTTATGGGTGGGGCTCTTACCTAGGTTTTTGGTTTGTTTGTGTATGGTGCAGAGGTGTGAGTGGGGTGGACCTATTTTATAATTTTGTTTCTTTTTGCTCCTAAGTTGGAAATACGGTCGTCAGGGTTTCTGTGGGAGGGTAGGAGTCTGTTTCCACTGTGTCAGGGTGGTGATGTCTTGTTCTTTGGTGGAAAAAAAGGTGGGGGTTGCCTCTTAGTTGAAAAAAATTGAGGAGGTGATGTGTATCTGAAGGTCAGGGGCTGGTTGTAGAGTTCTTGTTCCTTTGATGAATTCTTGGTCTTTTGATGAAAAAAATCTTGGTTGAGAAGGCTTGTAGTAGGTGGGTCTTGATTTATCCTTCGTTCTAGTTGTCTCCCAGGTGGAAGGTGTGTGTTGGTGAAGGTCTCAGGAGTGATGTCTTTCAGAGATTTGGTAGAGCTATTTTAGGTTGTATTAAATCTAATGATTATTTTTAACCTGTTCACCATCAGACCATTTCACAGAGAGGTATACTGGGTGTAGAATCAACACCCCTAGAAAAGGCCCGATTAGAGATGATCCCGAGTAATTTAAAGGGATAAAAATTCCTTGGCTTGCTGCGTCCAGATCCACCGCAGGCAATGCAGCGGTGACTGGCAGTGTTTGGTTTGTCTAGTTTTGAGTCGGTTGATCCACTTCCATCTCTGACACGTGGAAGCCGAAGGGGGGGAAGGGAGGGGTGTGCACTCCACACATGTGCGCGTAGGCCGGGTGGGTCCGGGCGCGGCCGGCCAAAGTAGTAGGCCCCATTGTTGCCCACTTGTAGATTAACCCGTTTGTTTGGGTTAAAAGACTGTCTGTCAGTAGGTTTTAGGTTTAGGTATAGTTTTTAAGAGTGGTTAAGGTTAGGTTTAGGTAAGGGTTTTTAGAGTGGTTAAGGTTAGGGTTAGGTTTAGGGTTAGGTATAGTTTTTCAGAATGGTTAAGGTTAGGTTTAGGTAAGGGTTTTTAGGGTGGGTTAGGGTTAGGGTTAGGGTTAGGTTAGAATGGTTAGGTTAGGTTTAGGTAAGGGTTTTTTAGAGGGTTAGGTTAGGGTTAGGGTTAGGGTTAGGTTTGGTAGGTTAGGGTTAGGTTAGGGTTAGGGTTAGGGTTAGGTTTAGGTTTTGAGGTTAGGGTTAGGTAGGTAGTTTTTTTTTTTTTTTTTTTTTTTTTTTTTTTTTTTTTTATGGTTAAGGTTAGGTTTAGGTAAGTCTGTCAACTCAACTTAGGATCAGGCAAAACCCTTGAGTTGCGTACCTTATGCAGGTCCGGTCCTCGGTTGGTTGCCATGTGTCCATGTCGAGTGGTATGGTCATCTTCAGTGTTCGTTGGTCTTTGGTCCTGGATGTTTTCAATCATGTGTATAATTAGGACTTATTCCCTTCCAGGATCCTAACTCCCAATCAACCCATGTCTAGTCAAATCCAGCTGGTCTGTATGGGTATACTCGGCGTAGGATCAGGCAAAACCATCGAGTTGCGTACCTTATGCAGGTCCGGACCTCAGTCGGTTGCCATGTGTCCCTGTCGAGTGGTATGGTCATGATGTCTAGGTCCGCCGTGTCAACTGAAGTAGAAAGCATAGTGCAACCTAGGAGTTTACTCTCTGTCGGATCCTTCTTTTTTTTTTAGCTCCACGTTGTCTATGTATTTACTTCAGTGTTCGTTGGTCTTTGGTCCTGGATGTTTTCAATCATGTGTATAATTAGGACCTATTCCCTTCCAGGATCCTAACTCCCAATCAACCCATGTCTAGTCAAATCCAGCTGGTCTGTATGGGTATACTCGGCGTAGGATCAGGCAAAACCATCGAGTTGCGTACCTTATGCAGGTCCGGACCTCAGTCGGTTGCCATGTGTCCCTGTCAAGTGGTCAGTCTATGAACTACCAGTGGTTTGAGCAGACAAAAACCGAAGGCAAGCCCTCTATATGGTTGTCATGCATCCGCCCCTGTAGTCACGTCCTGTGTTTTTGGTCGGTGTATGGAGGGTTTAAAAACCGGCAAACCTTCTCTGGCTTACGTATGAAACGTCCGGCAGTAGTAGAAGTTAATTGGGTGTTTTCATCCCCACCATCTCAGTCGTAGGTAATTCAGTGGTTTTGGGTAATAGTGACCAGTGGAATTACTCCCTTCCAGGATCGTAACGTTTCCAGAGGTATATCAGCCCTAGGCAGTGAATTTGTTCGTAGTCAAGGTAAAAATGTGTGGTTCGGTTGTCCAGGCTAAGTACGGCGGGGGTAAGGGATCCCCCTTGGGAAATTATTCCGTGGGATCCACCTCCGCCAGACATTATCTGGGCACCCCAGGGATTACACGGCCAATGCGAGTCCTCCAGCCCGCAGCGCATCACCCAAAGCCCCTCTTTCGAGGACTTAACTGCCCCAACCCGCTAGGACCACCCACGCGCTACTGAACATACTGCCAATCCAATTCTAAACTGGGGTAGATAGTCGTCCAGCGCGTTACGTGAGTCTCCCGTGTGTAAGGGGGCTGGGAGGGTTGAGCCGATTGGTCTGCCAACAGAACCCTGAGGTCCTGAAGGAGTCCGGTCTATCCATATCCTCCTGTCTTCTTGCTTGGTGTATGGAAGGGCCTAATTGCTTAGGGCGTGCTCGCTGCGGGGAGTCGCCAAGGTCGGGGTCCCCAGAGTTGTTGGAGAAAAAAAAAAGGTTCTCGTCCGTTGGGGGTGCTGGTGGGTATCTTCAGTGAGGTAGATTTGGAAGGATGGTGAGATGGTGAGGGTTCTTGGTAAATAACATTTAGCTATTTAGATTCTATTTTGTAGTTTCTTTGCATTAAAGGGTCCATGGTCATGGTAACCCTGAGTTCAAGGAACCTGGAAAAAAAATGATATAATTATATATAAATATATAGTTATATTCCTTTTTTTTTTTTTTTTTTTTTTTTTTTAATTAAAAAGATTTTTAATTTAATTAAATTTTTAAATTTATTTTATTTTTACATTTTTTAATTGTTTTCTTTTATCAATATATTATTGTTGATTTATTTTAGTTTATAATGGTTTCCTATTGGTCAAGGGTCCATGGTCAAGGAGACTCCAAGAGGAGAACATTAAATGGTTTGTTAAATATAAATTGGTTGCCTAGTGATTATTGGTACAGAATCAAAGGGATCATGTAGGATAAATCTAAGGTAAATGTTTAAGAGTCCGTAGTCACGGTATCTCTGAAATGCTAATAAAGATCTATGTTTACGGTCCTAATGGCCACCAATCTATTTTTAAGGTAGCCTACTGGTAAAAGGGCCCTATCCTGCAATGGCTGAGTGCCAGTGTCTCTCAGTCAGTAGGGTTGTGACCAAGGATGGGGTAGTAGCACACATGCATACACACATAAACATGAAAGGGAATGAGCCTATACACATATTTTTAACATATACAAAAGCATACACATACAACACCACAAGTAGTGTGGGGGATAGCATACAACGTCACACTCCACTACATCCTAGTGTGTGCATATATATGAGAGCTGTGTAAAAGTCCAATTAAGGAAAGTAAAGTGTAAAATAAAAGGTAGCCAAAAAGAGTAGCCCCCGAAGTCCGTGTGGAATCCGCATTCCTTACGGTCTCACACGGATCTAGGGGCAACTCAGCCACGACGCGTTTCTGCCTTCTCGGCTTCATCAGGTAGCAGGGATGAGAATATACAAATAAAATTGAAATAAAAGGTGCAAAAAGTAGTAAAAATGTATGTATGTATATCTACATGTACCGTAGGGTGTACTGTGTAATTTACTTGCCTTGAATGTAGTCCTGGTTGGATGTGTGGAGCGAAATGCCAACTGTCCGGTGGTTTCCCCTGAGGCTGCAAAGAGAGCTAACTCTCCAGTGTGTGCGCGTGTGGGAATGCGGTGTAGGTTATTTCGATTGGTCTGTGCCGTTACTAGGTAGGACAGCCGCTAACAGGCTGTGGTGTGGAGGAATCAGACAGAGGTGAGAGTGGAATGGGGATGCAGTAAAGTGGATGGGCAGTTAGAGTGGAGGTCAAGCACATGTAATAATAATACAATGGAGACCCAATGTGATAAATGTTCAACCTTGTAGTGACACAAGCTTTTCAAGTGTTATTTGGTATAAATGAACAGTGGAGTGTGACAAAACAGAAGACACAATACATTGTAAGGGACAGACAGGGTTAACAACATGAGGTCAGGTACAGATACATGTATACACACACACATACACAGAGGGGTTGGAACTGGGGTTGCAGTTCGGGTTAGGGGCCAGGGCTAAGGTCAGAGACGGTGTTGTGAGAGAGGTTTTATTTTTGGGAAGGCCTCTGTCGTTGGTCCCTATAGGGAATTGTATAGGAGAATTAGACTCTTTGCTTTTGGGGCGCTGTTTGGGTTGTGGGTGTCCGAGAGGTACCAGGTGAATTTTAAGTAGGACTAGAAGTCCTGGGGGTCAAGAGGAGCCATACGTGGAGTTCCTGTGATGTGTAGAAGTATGATAGATCCTCATGTGAAAAGTGTGTGTTTGACCTACGTGTCACCATTGACTTGTGTGTTAGGGTTAGGAGCGGTCTGCTCTGGTAGGGGGTTAGGGGCTGGAAATACCCGAAGGTGAGGTTCTGTGGGTCCAGGAAAGGTAGAGGGTAGAGTGGACATCTGTGGGTTCCTATAGAATTTTTAGTTGGGGTTCTGGGTGACCCATAGGTCTGATTATAGGTCTTTGAATGTGGTGGAGTTATTTTTCTTCCGATTTTTTGTTGAGTCACGTTGCTTATATGCAGTAAGGTGCGATGTGCAGGGAAAAGTAGTGGCCGTGGTTTTTAGGTCTTTTTGTGGTGTTAGAGTGCATAAACCTTGTTTCTTTATTGAGGGGTAGTATCAGATAGGGTGACTAGGGGGGTGTTCCTTTTACCAGAATCGAAAATGGTGCTGTTTTTATCTTTTCTAGTGGCGCTTGTTAGCGGAGTTTTAGCTTTGATCGCGTTCGTGTCCACTTGGGTTCTCGGATATGCGGTAGATTTGGCTGTTTTGCGGTGTTCAAGTCCACTTGGATTATGGGATGTACGGATCCGAAAAAGCTTTTTATGCTGTTTCCAGTTTTTTTTTTGGGTGGGGCTCTTACCTAGGTTTTTGGTTTGTTTGTGTATGGTGCAGAGGTGTGAGTGGGGTGGACCTATTTTATAATTTTGTTTCTTTTTGCTCCTAAGTTGGAAATACGGTCGTCAGGGTTTCTGTGGGAGGGTAGGAGTCTGTTTCCACTGTGTCAGGGTGGTGATGTCTTGTTCTTTGGTGGAAAAAAAGGTGGGGGTTGCCTCTTAGTTGAAAAAAATTGAGGAGGTGATGTGTATCTGAAGGTCAGGGGCTGGTTGTAGAGTTCTTGTTCCTTTGATGAATTCTTGGTCTTTTGATGAAAAAAATCTTGGTTGAGAAGGCTTGTAGTAGGTGGGTCTTGATTTATCCTTCGTTCTAGTTGTCTCCCAGGTGGAAGGTGTGTGTTGGTGAAGGTCTCAGGAGTGATGTCTTTCAGAGATTTGGTAGAGCTATTTTAGGTTGTATTAAATCTAATGATTATTTTTAACCTGTTCACCATCAGACCATTTCACAGAGAGGTATACTGGGTGTAGAATCAACACCCCTAGAAAAGGCCCGATTAGAGATGATCCCGAGTAATTTAAAGGGATAAAAAATTCCTTGGCTTGCTGCGTCCAGATCCACCGGCAGGCAATGCAGCGGTGACTGGCAGTGTTTGGTTTGTCTAGTTTTGAGTCGGTTGATCCACTTCCATCTCTGACACGTGGAAGCCGAAGGGGGGGAAGGGAGGGGTGTGCACTCCACACATGTGCGCGTAGGCCGGGTGGGTCCGGGCGCGGCCGGCCAAAGTAGTAGGCCCCATTGTTGCCCACTTGTAGATTAACCCGTTTGTTTGGGTTAAAAGACTGTCTGTCAGTAGGTTTTAGGTTTAGGTATAGTTTTTAAGAGTGGTTAAGGTTAGGTTTAGGGTTGGGGTAAGAAATAGTTTTTTAGAGAGTTTAAGGTTAGGTTTAGGTAAGGGTTTTTAGAGTGGTTAAGGTTAGGGTTAGGTTTAGGGTTAGGTATAGTTTTTCAGAATGGTTAAGGTTAGGTTTAGGTAAGGGTTTTTAGAGTGGTTAAATGGTTAAGGTTAGGGTTAGGGTTAGGGTTAGGTTAGGGTTAGGATTTAGGTTAGGGGTTAGGGTTTTTAGGGGTTAGGTTAGGGTTAGGGTTAGGGTTAGGGTTAGTTTTGATTAGGGTTAGTTAGGGTTAGGGTTAGGGTTAGGTTTAGGTTTGATTCGGTTAGGGTTAGGGTTTTTTTTTTTTTTTTTTTTTTTTTTTTTTTTTTAAATGGTTAAGGTTAGGTTTAGGTAAGTCTGTCAACTCAACTTAGGATCAGGCAAAACCCTTGAGTTGCGTACCTTATGCAGGTCCGGTCCTCGGTTGGTTGCCATGTGTCCATGTCGAGTGGTATGGTCATCTTCAGTGTTCGTTGGTCTTTGGTCCTGGATGTTTTCAATCATGTGTATAATTAGGACCTATTCCCTTCCAGGATCCTAACTCCCAATCAACCCATGTCTAGTCAAATCCAGCTGGTCTGTATGGGTATACTCGGCGTAGGATCAGGCAAAACCATCGAGTTGCGTACCTTATGCAGGTCCGGACCTCAGTCGGTTGCCATGTGTCCCTGTCAAGTGGTCAGTCTATGAACTACCAGTGGTTTGAGCAGACAAAAAACCGAAGGCAAGCCCTCTATATGGTTGTCATGCATCCGCCCCTGTAGTCACGTCCTGTGTTTTTGGTCGGTGTATGGAGGGTTTAAAAACCGGCAAACCTTCTCTGGCTTACGTATGAAACGTCCGGCAGTAGTAGAAGTTAATTGGGTGTTTTCATCCCCACCATCTCAGTCGTAGGTAATTCAGTGGTTTTGGGTAATAGTGACCAGTGGAATTACTCCCTTCCAGGATCGTAACGTTTCCAGAGGTATATCAGCCCTAGACAGTGAATTTGTTCGTAGTCAAGGTAAAAAAATGTGTGGTTCGGTTGTCCAGGCTAAGTACGGCGGGGTAAGGGATCCCCTATGGGAAATTATTCCGTGGGATCCAATTCTCCGCCAGACATTATCTGGGCACCCCAGGGATTACACGGCCAATGCGAGTCCTCCTGCCCGCAGCGCATCACCCAAAGCCCCTCTTTTCGAGGACTTAACTGCCCCAACCCGCTAGGACCACCCACGCGCTACTGAACATACTGCCAATCCAATTCTAAACTGGGGTAGATAGTCGTCCAGCGCGTTACGTGAGTCTCCCGTGTGTAAGGGGGCTGGGAGGGTTGAGCCGATTGGTCTGCCAACAGAACCCTGAGGTCCTGAAGGAGTCCGGTCTATCCATATCCTCCTGTCTTCTTGCTTGGTGTATGGAAGGGCCTAATTGCTTAGGACGTGCTCGCTGCGGGGGAGTCGCCAAGGTCGGGGTCCCCAGAGTTGTTGGAGAAAAAAGGTTCTCGTCCGTTGGGGGTGCTGGTGGGTATCTTCAGTGAGGTAGATTTGGAAGGATGGTGAGATGGTGAGGGTTCTTGGTAAATAACATTTAGCTATTTAGATTCTATTTTGTAGTTTCTTTGCATTAAAGGGTCCATGGTCATGGTAACCCTGAGTTCAAGGAACCTGGAAAAAAATGATATAATTATATATAAATATATAGTTATATTCCTTTTTTTTTTTTTTTTTTTTTTTTTTAAAAAAGATTTTTAATTTAATTAAATTTTTAAATTTATTTTATTTTTACATTTTTAATTGTTTTCTTTTATCAATATATTATTGTTGATTTATTTTAGTTTATAATGGTTTCCTATTGGTCAAGGGTCCATGGTCAAGGAGACTCCAAGAGGAGAACATTAAATGGTTTGTTAAATATAAATTGGTTGCCTAGTGATTATTGGTACAGAATCAAAGGGATCATGTAGGATAAATCTAAGGTAAATGTTTAAGAGTCCGTAGTCACGGTATCTCTGAAATGCTAATAAAGATCTATGTTTACGGTCCTAATGGCCACCAATCTATTTTTAAGGTAGCCTACTGGTAAAAGGGCCCTATCCTGCAATGGCTGAGTGCCAGTGTCTCTCAGTCAGTAGGGTTGTGACCAAGGATGGGGTAGTAGCACACATGCATACACACATAAACATGAAAGGGAATGAGCCTATACACATATTTTTAACATATACAAAAGCATACACATACAACACCACAAGTAGTGTGGGGGATAGCATACAACGTCACACTCCACTACATCCTAGTGTGTGCATATATATGAGAACTGTGTAAAAGTCCAATTAAGGAAAGTAAAGTGTAAAATAAAAGGTAGCCAAAAAGAGTAGCCCCCGAAGTCCGTGTGGAATCCGCATTCCTTACGGTCTCACACGGATCTAGGGGCAACTCAGCCACGACGCGTTTCTGCCTTCTCGGCTTCATCAGGTAGCAGGGATGAGAATATACAAATAAAATTGAAATAAAAGGTGCAAAAAGTAGTAAAAATGTATGTATGTATATCTACATGTCCGTAGGGTGTACTGTGTAATTTACTTGCCTTGAATGTAGTCCTGGTTGGATGTGTGGAGCGAAATGCCAACTGTCCGGTGGTTTCCCCCTGAGGCTGCAAAGAGAGCTAACTCTCCAGTGTGTGCGCGTGTGGGAATGCGGTGTAGGTTATTTCGATTGGTCTGTGCCGTTACTAGGTAGGACAGCCGCTAACAGGCTGTGGTGTGGAGGAATCAGACAGAGGTGAGAGTGGAATGGGGATGCAGTAAAGTGGATGGGCAGTTAGAGTGGAGGTCAAGCACATGTAATAATAATACAATGGAGACCCAATGTGATAAATGTTCAACCTTGTAGTGACACAAGCTTTTCAAGTGTTATTTGGTATAAATGAACAGTGGAGTGTGACAAAACAGAAGACACAATACATTGTAAGGGACAGACAGGGTTAACAACATGAGGTCAGGTACAGATACATGTATACACACACACATACACAGAGGGGTTGGAACTGGGGTTGCAGTTCGGGTTAGGGGCCAGGGCTAAGGTCAGAGACGGTGTTGTGAGAGAGGTTTTATTTTTGGGAAGGCCTCTGTCGTTGGTCCCTATAGGGAATTGTATAGGAGAATTAGACTCTTTGCTTTTGGGGCGCTGTTTGGGTTGTGGGTGTCCGAGAGGTACCAGGTGAATTTTAAGTAGGACTAGAAGTCCTGGGGGTCAAGAGGAGCCATACGTGGAGTTCCTGTGATGTGTAGAAGTATGATAGATCCTCATGTGAAAAGTGTGTGTTTGACCTACGTGTCACCATTGACTTGTGTGTTAGGTTAGGAGCGGTCTGCTCTGGTAGGGGGTTAGGGGCTGGAAATACCCGAAGGTGAGGTTCTGTGGGTCCAGGAAAGGTAGAGGGTAGAGTGGACATCTGTGGGTTCCTATAGAATTTTTAGTTGGGGTTCTGGGTGACCCATAGGTCTGATTATAGGTCTTTGAATGTGGTGGAGTTATTTTTCTTCCGATTTTTTGTTGAGTCACGTTGCTTATATGCAGTAAGGTGCGATGTGCAGGGAAAAGTAGTGGCCGTGGTTTTTAGGTCTTTTTGTGGTGTTAGAGTGCATAAACCTTGTTTCTTTATTGAGGGGTAGTATCAGATAGGGTGACTAGGGGGGTGTTCCTTTTACCAGAATCGAAAATGGTGCTGTTTTTATCTTTTCTAGTGGCGCTTGTTAGCGGAGTTTTAGCTTTGATCGCGTTCGTGTCCACTTGGGTTCTCGGATATGCGGTAGATTTGGCTGTTTTGCGGTGTTCAAGTCCACTTGGATTATGGGATGTACGGATCCGAAAAAGCTTTTTTATGCTGTTTCCAGTTTTTTTATGGGTGGGGCTCTTACCTAGGTTTTTGGTTTGTTTGTGTATGGTGCAGAGGTGTGAGTGGGGTGGACCTATTTTATAATTTTGTTTCTTTTTGCTCCTAAGTTGGAAATACGGTCGTCAGGGTTTCTGTGGGAGGGTAGGAGTCTGTTTCCACTGTGTCAGGGTGGTGATGTCTTGTTCTTTGGTGGAAAAAAAAAGGTGGGGGTTGCCTCTTAGTTGAAAAAAAAAATTGAGGAGGTGATGTGTATCTGAAGGTCAGGGGCTGGTTGTAGAGTTCTTGTTCCTTTGATGAATTCTTGGTCTTTTGATGAAAAAAATCTTGGTTGAGAAGGCTTGTAGTAGGTGGGTCTTGATTTATCCTTCGTTCTAGTTGTCTCCCAGGTGGAAGGTGTGTGTTGGTGAAGGTCTCAGGAGTGATGTCTTTCAGAGATTTGGTAGAGCTATTTTAGGTTGTATTAAATCTAATGATTATTTTTAACCTGTTCACCATCAGACCATTTCACAGAGAGGTATACTGGGTGTAGAATCAACACCCCTAGAAAAGGCCCGATTAGAGATGATCCCGAGTAATTTAAAGGGATAAAAATTCCTTGGCTTGCTGCGTCCAGATCCACCGGCAGGCAATGCAGCGGTGACTGGCAGTGTTTGGTTTGTCTAGTTTTGAGTCGGTTGATCCACTTCCATCTCTGACACGTGGAAGCCGAAGGGGGGGAAGGGAGGGGTGTGCACTCCACACATGTGCGCGTAGGCCGGGTGGGTCCGGGCGCGGCCGGCCAAAGTAGTAGGCCCCATTGTTGCCCACTTGTAGATTAACCCGTTTGTTTGGGTTAAAAGACTGTCTGTCAGTAGGTTTTAGGTTTAGGTATAGTTTTTAAGAGTGGTTAAGGTTAGGTTTAGGGTTGGGGTAAGAAATAGTTTTTTAGAGAGTTTAAGGTTAGGTTTAGGTAAGGGTTTTTAGAGTGGTTAAGGTTAGGGTTAGGTTTAGGGTTAGGTATAGTTTTTCAGAATGGTTAAGGTTAGGTTTAGGTAAGGGTTTTTAGTGGTTAAGGTTAGGGTTAGGGTTAGGGTTAGGGTTTTTCAGGGTTAAGGTTAGGTTTAGGGTTAGGGTTTTTAGGGGTTAGGGGGTTAGGGTTAGGGTTAGGTTAGGGTTAGGGTTAGGGTTAGGTTTAGGTCTAGTTTTGATTAGGTTAGGGTTTAGGGTTAGGGTTAGGTTGGTTAGGGTTAGGGTTAGGGTTAGGTTTAGTTTTTTTTTTTTTTTTTTTTTTTTTTTTTTTTTTTTTTTTTTTTTTTTTTAAATGGTTAAGGTTAGGTTTAGGTAAGTCTGTCAACTCAACTTAGGATCAGGCAAAACCCTTGAGTTGCGTACCTTATGCAGGTCCGGTCCTCGGTTGGTTGCCATGTGTCCATGTCGAGTGGTATGGTCATCTTCAGTGTTCGTTGGTCTTTGGTCCTGGATGTTTTCGATCATGTGTATAATTAGGACTTATTCCCTTCCAGGATCCTAACTCCCAATCAACCCATGTCTAGTCAAATCCAGCTGGTCTGTATGGGTATACTCGGCGTAGGATCAGGCAAAACCATCGAGTTGCGTACCTTATGCAGGTCCGGACCTCAGTCGGTTGCCATGTGTCCCTGTCGAGTGGTATGGTCATGATGTCTAGGTCCGCCGTGTCAACTGAAGTAGAAAGCATAGTGCGACCTAGGAGTTTACTCTCTGTTGGATCCTTCTTTTTTTTTTTTTTTTTTTTTTTTTTTAGCTCCACGTTGTCTATGTATTTACTTCAGTGTTCGTTGGTCTTTGGTCCTGGATGTTTTCAATCATGTGTATAATTAGGACCTATTCCCTTCCAGGATCCTAACTCCCAATCAACCCATGTCTAGTCAAATCCAGCTGGTCTGTATGGGTATACTCGGCGTAGGATCAGGCAAAACCATCGAGTTGCGTACCTTATGCAGGTCCGGACCTCAGTCGGTTGCCATGTGTCCCTGTCAAGTGGTCAGTCTATGAACTACCAGTGGTTTGAGCAGACAAAAACCGAAGGCAAGCCCTCTATATGGTTGTCATGCATCCGCCCCTGTAGTCACGTCCTGTGTTTTTGGTCGGTGTATGGAGGGTTTAAAAACCGGCAAACCTTCTCTGGCTTACGTATGAAACGTCCGGCAGTAGTAGAAGTTAATTGGGTGTTTTCATCCCCACCATCTCAGTCGTAGGTAATTCAGTGGTTTTGGGTAATAGTGACCAGTGGAATTACTCCCTTCCAGGATCGTAACGTTTCCAGAGGTATATCAGCCCTAGGCAGTGAATTTGTTCGTAGTCAAGGTAAAAAATGTGTGGTTCGGTTGTCCAGGCTAAGTACGGCGGGGTAAGGGATCCCCCCATGGGAAATTATTCCGTGGGATCCAATTCTCCGCCAGACATTATCTGGGCACCCCAGGGGTTACACGGCCGACGCGAGTCCTCCAGCCGCAGCGCATCACCCAAAGCCCCTCTTTTCGAGGACTTAACTGCCCCAACCCGCTAGGACCACCCACGCGCTACTGAACATACTGCCAATCCAATTCTAAACTGGGGTAGATAGTCGTCCAGCGCGTTACGTGAGTCTCCCGTGTGTAAGGGGGCTGGGAGGGTTGAGCCGATTGGTCTGCCAACAGAACCCTGAGGTCCTGAAGGAGTCCGGTCTATCCATATCCTCCTGTCTTCTTGCTTGGTGTATGGAAGGGCCTAATTGCTTAGGGCGTGCTCGCTGCGGGGGAGTCGCCAAGGTCGGGGTCCCCAGAGTTGTTGGAGAAAAAAGGTTCTCGTCCGTTGGGGGTGCTGGTGGGTATCTTCAGTGAGGTAGATTTGGAAGGATGGTGAGATGGTGAGGGTTCTTGGTAAATAACATTTAGCTATTTAGATTCTATTTTGTAGTTTCTTTGCATTAAAGGGTCCATGGTCATGGTAACCCTGAGTTCAAGGAACCTGGAAAAAAATGATATAATTATATATAAATATATAGTTATATTCCTTTTTTTTTTTTTTTTTTTTTTTTAATTAAAAAGATTTTTAATTTAATTAAATTTTTAAATTTATTTTATTTTTACATTTTTTAATTGTTTTCTTTTATCAATATATTATTGTTGATTTATTTTAGTTTATAATGGTTTCCTATTGGTCAAGGGTCCATGGTCAAGGAGACTCCAAGAGGAGAACATTAAATGGTTTGTTAAATATAAATTGGTTGCCTAGTGATTATTGGTACAGAATCAAAGGGATCATGTAGGATAAATCTAAGGTAAATGTTTAAGAGTCCGTAGTCACGGTATCTCTGAAATGCTAATAAAGATCTATGTTTACGGTCCTAATGGCCACCAATCTATTTTTAAGGTAGCCTACTGGTAAAAGGGCCCTATCCTGCAATGGCTGAGTGCCAGTGTCTCTCAGTCAGTAGGGTTGTGACCAAGGATGGGGTAGTAGCACACATGCATACACACATAAACATGAAAGGGAATGAGCCTATACACATATTTTTAACATATACAAAAGCATACACATACAACACCACAAGTAGTGTGGGGGATAGCATACAACGTCACACTCCACTACATCCTAGTGTGTGCATATATATGAGAACTGTGTAAAAGTCCAATTAAGGAAAGTAAAGTGTAAAATAAAAGGTAGCCAAAAAGAGTAGCCCCGAAGTCCGTGTGGAATCCGCATTCCTTACGGTCTCACACGGATCTAGGGGCAACTCAGCCACGACGCGTTTCTGCCTTCTCGGCTTCATCAGGTAGCAGGGATGAGAATATACAAATAAAATTGAAATAAAAGGTGCAAAAAGTAGTAAAAATGTATGTATGTATATCTACATGTACCGTAGGGTGTACTGTGTAATTTACTTGCCTTGAATGTAGTCCTGGTTGGATGTGTGGAGCGAAATGCCAACTGTCCGGTGGTTTCCCCCTGAGGCTGCAAAGAGAGCTAACTCTCCAGTGTGTGCGCGTGTGGGAATGCGGTGTAGGTTATTTCGATTGGTCTGTGCCGTTACTAGGTAGGACAGCCGCTAACAGGCTGTGGTGTGGAGGAATCAGACAGAGGTGAGAGTGGAATGGGGATGCAGTAAAGTGGATGGGCAGTTAGAGTGGAGGTCAAGCACATGTAATAATAATACAATGGAGACCCAATGTGATAAATGTTCAACCTTGTAGTGACACAAGCTTTTCAAGTGTTATTTGGTATAAATGAACAGTGGAGTGTGACAAAACAGAAGACACAATACATTGTAAGGGACAGACAGGGTTAACAACATGAGGTCAGGTACAGATACATGTATACACACACACATACACAGAGGGGTTGGAACTGGGGTTGCAGTTCGGGTTAGGGGCCAGGGCTAAGGTCAGAGACGGTGTTGTGAGAGAGGTTTTATTTTTGGGAAGGCCTCTGTCGTTGGTCCCTATAGGGAATTGTATAGGAGAATTAGACTCTTTGCTTTTGGGGCGCTGTTTGGGTTGTGGGTGTCCGAGAGGTACCAGGTGAATTTTAAGTAGGACTAGAAGTCCTGGGGGTCAAGAGGAGCCATACGTGGAGTTCCTGTGATGTGTAGAAGTATGATAGATCCTCATGTGAAAAGTGTGTGTTTGACCTACGTGTCACCATTGACTTGTGTGTTAGGGTTAGGAGCGGTCTGCTCTGGTAGGGGGTTAGGGGCTGGAAATACCCGAAGGTGAGGTTCTGTGGGTCCAGGAAAGGTAGAGGGTAGAGTGGACATCTGTGGGTTCCTATAGAATTTTTAGTTGGGGTTCTGGGTGACCCATAGGTCTGATTATAGGTCTTTGAATGTGGTGGAGTTATTTTTCTTCCGATTTTTTGTTGAGTCACGTTGCTTATATGCAGTAAGGTGCGATGTGCAGGGAAAAGTAGTGGCCGTGGTTTTTAGGTCTTTTTGTGGTGTTAGAGTGCATAAACCTTGTTTCTTTATTGAGGGGTAGTATCAGATAGGGTGACTAGGGGGGTGTTCCTTTTACCAGAATCGAAAATGGTGCTGTTTTTATCTTTTCTAGTGGCGCTTGTTAGCGGAGTTTTAGCTTTGATCGCGTTCGTGTCCACTTGGGTTCTCGGATATGCGGTAGATTTGGCTGTTTTGCGGTGTTCAAGTCCACTTGGATTATGGGATGTACGGATCCGAAAAAGCTTTTTTATGCTGTTTCCAGTTTTTTTATGGGTGGGGCTCTTACCTAGGTTTTTGGTTTGTTTGTGTATGGTGCAGAGGTGTGAGTGGGGTGGACCTATTTTATAATTTTGTTTCTTTTTGCTCCTAAGTTGGAAATACGGTCGTCAGGGTTTCTGTGGGAGGGTAGGAGTCTGTTTCCACTGTGTCAGGGTGGTGATGTCTTGTTCTTTGGTGGAAAAAAGGGTGGGGGTTGCCTCTTAGTTGAAAAAAAAAATTGAGGAGGTGATGTGTATCTGAAGGTCAGGGGCTGGTTGTAGAGTTCTTGTTCCTTTGATGAATTCTTGGTCTTTTGATGAAAAAAATCTTGGTTGAGAAGGCTTGTAGTAGGTGGGTCTTGATTTATCCTTCGTTCTAGTTGTCTCCCAGGTGGAAGGTGTGTGTTGGTGAAGGTCTCAGGAGTGATGTCTTTCAGAGATTTGGTAGAGCTATTTTAGGTTGTATTAAATCTAATGATTATTTTTAACCTGTTCACCATCAGACCATTTCACAGAGAGGTATACTGGGTGTAGAATCAACACACCCTAGAAAAGGCCCGATTAGAGATGATCCCGAGTAATTTAAAGGGATAAAAATTCCTTGGCTTGCTGCGTCCAGATCCACCGGCAGGCAATGCAGCGGTGACTGGCAGTGTTTGGTTTGTCTAGTTTTGAGTCGGTTGATCCACTTCCATCTCTGACACGTGGAAGCCGAAGGGGGGGAAGGGAGGGGTGTGCACTCCACACATGTGCGCGTAGGCCGGGTGGGTCCGGGCGCGGCCGGCCAAAGTAGTAGGCCCCATTGTTGCCCACTTGTAGATTAACCCGTTTGTTTGGGTTAAAAGACTGTCTGTCAGTAGGTTTTAGGTTTAGGTATAGTTTTTAAGAGTGGTTAAGGTTAGGTTTAGGGTTGGGGTAAGAAATAGTTTTTTAGAGAGTTTAAGGTTAGGTTTAGGTAAGGGTTTTTAGAGTGGTTAAGGTTAGGGTTAGGTTTAGGGTTAGGTATAGTTTTTCAGAATGGTTAAGGTTAGGTTTAGGTAAGGGTTTTTAGAGTGGTTAAGGTTAGGGTTAGGGTTTAAGGTTAGGTTTAGGGTGGGGTTAGGGTTAGGGTTAGGTTAGGGTTTAGGGGTTAGGGTTAGGTTAGGGTTAGGGTTAGGGTTAGGGTTAGGGTTAGGGTTTGGCCAGGCCAGGGTTAGGGTTAGGCCAGGTTAGGTTTGTCTAGTTTTTTTTTTTAGGGTTTTTTTTTTTTTTTTTTTTTTTTTTTTTAAAAGGTTAAGGTTAGGTTTAGGTAAGTCTGTCAACTCAACTTAGGATCAGGCAAAACCCTTGAGTTGCGTTATGCAGGTCCGGTCCTCGGTTGGTTGCCATGGTCCATGTCGAGTGGTATGGTCATTTCAGTGTTCGTTGGTCTTTGGTCCTGGATGTTTTCGATCATGTGGCAGGATCCTAACTCCCAATCAACCCATGTCTAGTCAAATCCAGCTGGTTAGGGTTAGGGGTATAGGGCGTTCAGGCAAAACCATAGGGTTAGGGTTAGGGTAGGCAGGTCCGGACCTCAGGGGCGGTTGCCATGTGTCCCTGTTAGTGGTTTGGTCAGGTCTAGGTTGAGTCGGTTGATCCACTTCCATCTCTGACACGGGAAGTAAAGGGGGAAGGGAGGGGTGTGCACTCCACACATGTGCGCGTAGGCCGGGTGGGTCCGGGCGCGGCCAGGCCAAAGTAGTAGGCCCCATTGTTGCCCACTTGTAGATTAACCCGTTTGTTTGGGTTAAAAGACTGTCTGTCAGTAGGTTTTAGGTTTAGGTATAGTTTTTAAGAGTGGTTAAGGTTAGGTTTAGGGTTGGGGTAAGAAATAGTTTTTTAGAGAGTTTAAGGTTAGGTTTAGGTAAGGGTTTTTAGAGTGGTTAGGTTAGGGTTAGGGTTAGGGTTAGGTAGGGGAATAGGTTAGGTTAGGTTTAGGTTAGGTTAGGGTTAGGGTTAGGGTTAGGGGCCAGCCAGTTAGGTTAGGCCAGGCCAGGCCAGGTTAGGCAGGGTTAGGCCAAGGGTTAGGGTTAGGCCAGGGGTTAGGGTTAGGTTTGTTAGGGTTGGTGGCCAGGGCCACTTCCATCTCTGACACGTGGCCAAGGGTTAGGGTTAGGGTTAGGGTTAGGGTTAGGGTTAGGTTAGGTTAGGGCCAGGCCAGGCTAGGGGCCAGGCCAGGGTTTTAGGGTTAGGCCAGGGGTTAGGGTTAGGGTTAGGTTAGGCCAGGTTAGGTTAGGCCAGGGGCCAGGCCAGGGTTAGGGTTAGGGTTAGGGCCAGGGTTAGGTTTGGCCAGGCTTTGAGTCGGGATCCAGGCCAGGCTCTGGTTTTGGGCCAGGCCAAGGGTTAGGCCAGGCCAAGGGAGGTTAGTTAGGGTTAGGGTTAGGGTTAGGTTAGGTTAGGGGTTAGGCCAGGGCCAGGCCAGGCCAGGCCAGGCCAGGCCAGGGTTAGGCCAGGGCCAGGCCAGGCCAGGCCAGGGCCAGGCCAGGGGCCAGGCCAGGCCAGGCCAGGCCAGCCAGGCCAGGCCAGGCCAGGCCAGGCCAGGCCAGGGCCAGGCCAGGCCAGGCCAGGCCAGGCCAGGCCAGGCCAGGCCAGGCCAGGCCAGGCCAGGCCAGGCCAGGCCAGGGGCCAGGGCCAGGCCAGGCCAGGCCAGGGGCCAGGGGCCAGGGCCAGGCCAGGCCAGGCCAGGCCAGGGGCCAGGGCCAGGCCAGGCCAGGCCAGAAGCCAGGCCAGGGCCAGGCCAGGCCAGGGTTAGGGGCCAGGCCAGGGGCCAGGGCCAGGGTTAGGGTTAGGCCAGGCCAGGGTTAGGTTAGGTTTGTCAGTTTTGAGGGTTAGGCCAGGCCAGGCCAGGCCAGGCTGACACCAGGCCAGGCCAGGCCAGGTTTAGGCCAGGCCAGGCCAGGCCAGGCCAGGTTAGGCCAGGCCAGGGCCAGGCCAGGGTTAGGCCAGGGGCCAGGGTTAGGGTTAGGGTTAGGGTTAGGCCAGGCCAGGCCAGGTTAGGCCAGGCCAGGCCAGGCCAGGGGTTAGGTTAGGCCAGGGGCCAGGCCAGTTAGGCCAGGCCAGGCCAGGCCAGGCCAGGCCAGGGCCAGATCCAGGCCAGGCAGGCGGGCCAGGGGCCAGGCCAGGCCAGGCCAGGCCAGGCCAGGCCAGGCCAGGCCAGGCCAGGGCCAGGCCAGGCCAGGCCAGGCCAGGCCAGGCCAGGCCAGGGCCAGGCCAGGCCAGGCCAGGCCAGGGCCAGGCCAGGCCAGGGCCAGGCCAGGCCAGGGCCAGGCCAGGCCAGGCCAGGCCAGGCCAGGCCAGGCCAGGCCAGGCCAGGCCAGGCCAGGCCAGGCCAGGGGCCAGGCCAGGCCAGGCCAGGCCAGGCCAGGCCAGGCCAGGCCAGGCCAGGCCAGGCCAGGCCAGGCCAGGCCAGGCCAGGCCAGGCCAGGCCAGGCCAGGCCAGGCCAGGCCAGGCCAGGCCAGGCCAGGCCAGGCCAGGCCAGGCCAGGCCAGGCCAGGCCAGGCCAGGCCAGGCCAGGCCAGGCCAGGCCAGGCCAGGCCAGGCCAGGCCAGGCCAGGCCAGGGCCAGGGCCAGGCCAGGCCAGGGCCAGGCCAGGCCAGGGTTAGGCCAGGCCAGGCCAGGAGTAGGCCAGGCCAGGCCAGGCCAGGCCAGGGCCAGGCCAGGGGCCAGGGGCCAGGCCAGGCCAGGCCAGGCCAGGCCAGGCCAGGCCAGGCCAGGCCAGGGCCAGGCCAGGCCAGGGCCAGGCCAGGCCAGGCCAGGCCAGGCCAGGCCAGGCCAGGCCAGGCCAGGCCAGGCCAGGCCAGGCCAGGCCAGGCCAGGCCAGGCCAGGCCAGGCCAGGCCAGGCCAGGCCAGGCCAGGGGCCAGGCCAGGCCAGGCCAGGCCAGGCCCAGGCCAGGCCAGGCCAGGGCCAGGCCAGGGCCAGGCCAGGGGCCAGGCCAGGCCAGGCCAGGCCAGGCCAGGGGCAGGCCAGGCCAGGCCAGGCCAGGCCAGGCCAGGCCAGGCCAGGCCAGGGCCAGGCCAGGCCAGGCCAGGTTAGGCCAGGCCAGGCCAGGGTTAGGCCAGGCTTAGGTTAGGTTAGGGTTAGGGTTAGGGTTAGGTTAGGAAGAAAATAGGGGCCAGGCCAGGGTTAGGGCCAGGCCAGGGTTAGGCCAGGCCAGGCTAGGCCAGGCCAGGCCAGGCTCAGGCCAGGCCAGGTCAGGCCAGGCCAGGGGCCAGGGGCCAGGCCAGGCCAGGCCAGGCCAGGGTTAGGGCCAGGGTTAGGGGCCAGGTTAGGCCAGGGGCCAGGGGCCAGGCCAGGGGCCAGGCCAGGCCAGGCCAGGCCAGGGGCCAGGCCAGGGCCAGGCCCAGGCCAGGCCAGGCCAGGCCAGGCCAGGCCAGGCCAGGCCAGGCCAGGCCAGGCCAGGCCAGGCCAGGGCCAGGCCAGGCCAGGCCAGGCCAGGCCAGGCCAGGGCCAGGCCAGGGGCCAGGCCAGGCCAGGGCCAGGCCAGGCCAGGGGCCAGGCCAGGCCAGGCCAGGCCAGGCCAGGCCAGGCCAGGCCAGGCCAGGCCAGGCCAGGCCAGGCCAGGCCAGGCCAGGCCAGGCCAGGCCAGGGCCAGGCCAGGCCAGGCCAGGCCAGGCCAGGCCAGGCCAGGCCAGGCCAGGCCAGGCCAGGGCCAGGCCAGGCCAGGCCAGGCCAGGCCAGGCCAGGCCAGGCCAGGCCAGGCCAGGCCAGGCCAGGCCAGGCCAGGCCAGGCCAGGCCAGGCCAGGCCAGGCCAGGCCAGGCCAGGCCAGGCCAGGGCCAGGCCAGGGCCAGGCCAGGCCAGGCCAGGGCCAGGCCAGGCCAGGCCAGGCCAGGCCAGGCCAGGCCAGGCCAGGCCAGGCCAGGCCAGGCCAGGGCCAGGCCAGGCCAGGCCAGGCCAGGCCAGGCCAGGCCAGGCCAGGCCAGGCCAGGCCAGGCCAGGCCAGGCCAGGCCAGGCCAGGCCAGGCCAGGCCAGGCCAGGCCAGGCCAGGCCAGGCCAGGCAGGCCAGGCCAGGCCAGGCCAGGCCAGGCCAGGCCAGGCCAGGCCAGGCCAGGCCAGGCCAGGGCCAGGCCAGGCCAGGCCAGGCCAGGGCCAGGCCAGGCCAGGGCCAGGCCAGGCCAGGCCAGGCCAGGCCAGGCCAGGCCAGGCCAGGCCAGGGGCCAGGCCAGGCCAGGCCAGGCCAGGCCAGGGGCCAGGGGCCAGGCCAGGCCAGGCCAGGCCAGGCCAGGCCAGGCCAGGCCAGGCCAGGCCAGGCCAGGCCAGGCCAGGCCAGGCCAGGCCAGGCCAGGCCAGGCCAGGCCAGGCCAGGCCAGGGCCAGGCCAGGCCAGGCCAGGCCAGGCCAGGCCAGGCCAGGGCCAGGCCAGGCCAGGCCAGGCCAGGGCCAGGCCAGGCCAGGCCAGGCCAGGGGCCAGGCCAGGCCAGGCCAGGCCAGGCCAGGCCAGGCCAGGCCAGGCCAGGCCAGGCCAGGCCAGGCCAGGCCAGGCCAGGCCAGGCCAGGCCAGGCCAGGGGCCAGGCCAGGCCAGGGGCCAGGGGCCAGGGGCCAGGCCAGGCCAGGCCAGGCCAGGCCAGGCCAGGCCAGGCCAGGCCAGGCCAGGCCAGGCCAGGCCAGGGCCAGGCCAGGCCAGGCCAGGCCAGGGGCCAGGCCAGGCCAGGCCAGGCCAGGCCAGGCCAGGCCAGGCCAGGCCAGGCCAGGCCAGGCCAGGCCAGGGGCCAGGCCAGGCCAGGCCAGGGGCCAGGGGCCAGGCCAGGCCAGGCCAGGCCAGGGCCAGGCCAGGCTTCCAGGGCCAGGCCAGGCCAGGGTTTAGGCCAGGCCAGGCCAGGCCAGGCCAGGCCAGGCCAGGGCCAGGCCAGGCCAGGCCAGGCCAGGCCAGGCCAGGCCAGGCCAGGCCAGGCCAGGCCAGGGGCCAGGCCAGGCCAGGCCAGGCCAGGCCAGGCCAGGGCCAGGCCAGGCCAGGGCCAGGCCAGGCCAGGCCAGGGGCCAGGCCAGGCCAGGCCAGGCCAGGCCAGGCCAGGCCAGGCCAGGCCAGGCCAGGCCAGGCCAGGCCAGGCCAGGCCAGGCCAGGCCAGGCCAGGCCAGGCCAGGGGCCAGGCCAGGCCAGGCCAGGCCAGGCCAGGCCAGGCCAGGCCAGGCCAGGCCAGGCCAGGCCAGGCCAGGCCAGGCCAGGCCAGGCCAGGCCAGGCCAGGCCAGGCCAGGGCCAGGCCAGGCCAGGCCAGGCCAGGCCAGGCCAGGCCAGGCCAGGCCAGGGGCCAGGCCAGGCCAGGCCAGGCCAGGCCAGGGCCAGGCCAGGGCCAGGCCAGGCCAGGCCAGGCCAGGCCAGGGGCCAGGCCAGGCCAGGCCAGGCCAGGCCAGGCCAGGCCAGGCCAGGCCAGGCCAGGCCAGGCAGGCCAGGCCAGGCCAGGCCAGGCCAGGCCAGGCCAGGCCAGGCCAGGCCAGGCCAGGCCAGGCCAGGCCAGGCCAGGCCAGGCCAGGCCAGGCCAGGCCAGGCCAGGCCAGGGCCAGGCCAGGCCAGGCCAGGCCAGGCCAGGCCAGGCCAGGCCAGGCCAGGCCAGGCCAGGGCCAGGCCAGGCCAGGCCAGGCCAGGCCAGGGGCCAGGCCAGGCCAGGCCAGGCCAGGCCAGGCCAGGCCAGGCCAGGCCAGGCCAGGCCAGGCCAGGCCAGGCCAGGCCAGGCCAGGCCAGGCCAGGCCAGGCCAGGCCAGGCCAGGCCAGGCCAGGGCCAGGCCAGGCCAGGCCAGGCCAGGCCAGGCCAGGCCAGGCCAGGCCAGGCCAGGCCAGGCCAGGCCAGGTCAGGCCAGGCCAGGCCAGGCCAGGCCAGGCCAGGCCAGGCCAGGCCAGGCCAGGCCAGGCCAGGCCAGGCCAGGCCAGGCCAGGCCAGGCCAGGCCAGGCCAGGCCAGGCCAGGCCAGGCCAGGCCAGGCCAGGCCAGGCCAGGCCAGGCCAGGCCAGGCCAGGCCAGGCCAGGCCAGGCCAGGCCAGGGCCAGGGGCCAGGCCAGGCCAGGCCAGGCCAGGCCAGGCCAGGCCAGGCCAGGGGCCAGGCCAGGCCAGGCCAGGCCAGGCCAGGCCAGGCCAGGCCAGGCCAGGCCAGGCCAGGGGCCAGGCCAGGCCAGGCCAGGCCAGGCCAGGCCAGGCCAGGCCAGGCCAGGCCAGGCCAGGCCAGGCCAGGCCAGGCCAGGCCAGGGCCAGGCCAGGCCAGGCCAGGCCAGGCCAGGCCAGGCCAGGCCAGGCCAGGCCAGCCAGGCCAGGCCAGGGCCAGGCCAGGCCAGGCCAGGCCAGGCCAGGCCAGGCCAGGCCAGGCCAGGCCAGGCCAGGGCCAGGCCAGGCCAGGCCAGGCCAGGCCAGGCCAGGGCCAGGCCAGGCCAGGCCAGGCCAGGCCAGGCCAGGCCAGGCCAGGGGCCAGGCCAGGCCAGGCCAGGCCAGGCCAGGCCAGGGCCAGGCCAGGCCAGGCCAGGCCAGGGCCAGGCCAGGCCAGGCCAGGCCAGGCCAGGCCAGGCCAGGCCAGGCCAGGCCAGGCCAGGCCAGGCCAGGCCAGGCCAGGCCAGGCCAGGCCAGGCCAGGCCAGGCCAGGCCAGGCCAGGCCAGGGCCAGGCCAGGCCAGGCCAGGCCAGGCCAGGCCAGGGCCAGGCCAGGCCAGGCCAGGCCAGGCCAGGCCAGGCCAGGCCAGGCCAGGCCAGGCCAGGCCAGGCCAGGGCCAGGCCAGGCCAGGCCAGGCCAGGCCAGGCCAGGCCAGGCCAGGCCAGGCCAGGCCAGGCCAGGCCAGGCAGGCCAGGCCAGGCCAGGCCAGGCCAGGCCAGGGCCAGGCCAGGTAAGGCCAGGCCAGGCCAGGCCAGGCCAGGCCAGGCCAGGCCAGGCCAGGCCAGGCCAGGCCAGGCCAGGCCAGGCCAGGCCAGGCCAGGCCAGGCCAGGCCAGGCCAGGCCAGGCCAGGCCAGGCCAGGCCAGGCCAGGCCAGGCCAGGCCAGGCCAGGCCAGGCCAGGCCAGGCCAGGCCAGGCCAGGCCAGGCCAGGCCAGGCCAGGCCAGGCCAGGCCAGGGCCAGGCCAGGCCAGGCCAGGCCAGGCCAGGCCAGGCCAGGGCCAGGCCAGGCCAGGCCAGGCCAGGCCAGGCCAGGCCAGGCCAGGCCAGGGCCAGGCCAGGCCAGGCCAGGCCAGGCCAGGCCAGGCCAGGCCAGGCCAGGCCAGGCCAGGCCAGGCCAGGCCAGGCCAGGCCAGGGGTTAGGCCAGGCCAGGCCAGGCCAGGCCAGGCCAGGCCAGGCCAGGCCAGGCCAGGCCAGGCCAGGCCAGGCCAGGGGCCAGGCCAGGCCAGGCCAGGCCAGGCCAGGCCAGGCCAGGCCAGGCCAGGCCAGGCCAGGCCAGGCCAGGCCAGGCCAGGCCAGGCCAGGCCAGGCCAGGCCAGGCCAGGCCAGGGCCAGGCCAGGCCAGGCCAGGCCAGGCCAGGCCAGGGCCAGGCCAGGCCAGGCCAGGCCAGGCCAGGCCAGGGCCAGGCCAGGCCAGGCCAGGGCCAGGCCAGGCCAGGCCAGGCCAGGCCCAGGCCAGGCCAGGCCAGGCCAGGCCAGGCCAGGCCAGGCCAGGGCCAGGCCAGGCCAGGCCAGGCCAGGCCAGGCCAGGCCAGGCCAGGCCAGGCCAGGCCAGGCCAGGCCAGGCCAGGCCAGGCCAGGCCAGGCCAGGCCAGGCCAGGGCCAGGCCAGGCCAGGCCAGGCCAGGCCAGGCCAGGCCAGGCCAGGCCAGGCCAGGCCAGGCCAGGCCAGGCCAGGCCAGGCCAGGCCAGGCCAGGCCAGGCCAGGCCAGGCCAGGCCAGGCCAGGCCAGGCCAGGCCAGGCCAGGCCAGGGCCAGGGCCAGGCCAGGCCAGGCCAGGCCAGGCCAGGGGCCAGGCCAGGCCAGGCCAGGCCAGGCCAGGCCAGGCCAGGCCAGGGCCAGGGCCAGGCCAGGCCAGGCCAGGGGCCAGGCCAGGCCAGGCCAGGGCCAGGCCAGGCCAGGCCAGGCCAGGCCAGGCCAGGCCAGGCCAGGCCAGGGCCAGGCCAGGCCAGGCCAGGCCAGGCCAGGCCAGGCCAGGCCAGGCCAGGGCCAGGCCAGGCCAGGCCAGGCCAGGCCAGGCCAGGCCAGGCCAGGCCAGGCCAGGCCAGGCCAGGCCAGGGCCAGGCCAGGCCAGGCCAGGCCAGGGTTAGGCCAGGCCAGGCCAGGCCAGGCCAGGCCAGGCCAGGGCCAGGCCAGGCCAGGCCAGGCCAGGCCAGGCCAGGCCAGGCCAGGCCAGGCCAGGCCAGGCCAGGCCAGGCCAGGCCAGGCCAGGCCAGGCCAGGCCAGGCCAGGCCAGGCCAGGCCAGGCCAGGCCAGGCCAGGCCAGGCCAGGCCAGGGCCAGGCCAGGCCAGGCCAGGCCAGGCCAGGCCAGGCCAGGCCAGGCCAGGCCAGGCCAGGGGCCAGGCCAGGCCAGGCCAGGCCAGGCCAGGCCAGGCCAGGGCCAGGGGCCAGGGCCAGGCCAGGCCAGGCCAGGCCAGGCCAGGCCAGGCCAGGCCAGGCCAGGGCCAGGCCAGGCCAGGCCCAGGCCAGGCCAGGCCAGGCCAGGCCAGGCCAGGGCCAGGGGCCAGGCCAGGCCAGGCCAGGCCAGGCCAGGCCAGGCCAGGCCAGGCCAGGCCAGGCCAGGCCAGGCCAGGCCAGGCAGGCCAGGCCAGGGCCAGGCCAGGCCAGGGCCAGGCCAGGGCCAGGCCAGGCCAGGCCAGGCCAGGCCAGGCCAGGCCAGGCCAGGCCAGGCCAGGCCAGGCCAGGCCAGGCCAGGCCAGGCCAGGCCAGGCCAGGCCAGGCCAGGCCAGGCCAGGCCAGGGCCAGGCCAGGCCAGGGCCAGGGTTAGGGTTAGGTCAGGGCCAGGGTTAGGTTAGGTTAGGGTTAGGGTTAGGCCAGGGTTAGGTTAGGGTTAGGTTAGGCTTAGGTTAGGGTTTGTCTAGTTTTGAGTCGGCTGATCCACTTCCATCTCTGACACGTGGAAGCCGAAGGGGGAAGGGAGGGGTGTGCACTCCACACATGTGCGCGCTGGGCCGGGTGGGTCCGGGCGCGGCCGGCCAAAGTAGTAGGCCCCATTGTTGCCCACTTGTAGATTAACCCGTCTGGTTGGGTTAAAAGACTGTCTGTCAGTAGGTTTTAGGTTTAGGTATAGTTTTTAAGAGTGGTTAAGGTTAGGTTTAGGGTTGGGGTAAGAAATAGTTTTTTAGAGAGTTTAAGGTTAGGTTTAGGTAGGTAGGGTTTTTAGAGTGGTTAAGGTTAGGGTTAGGGTTAGGGTTAGGTATAGTTTTTCAGAATGGTTAAGGTTAGGCCAGGTAAGGGTTTTTAGAGTGGTTAGGTTAGGTTAGGGTTAGGGGTTAGGTATAGTTTTTCAGAATGGTTAGGCCAGGTTTAGGTAAGGGTTTTTAGAGTGGTTAAGGTTAGGGTTAGTTAGGTTAGGGTTAGGTTAGGTTAGGTTAGGTTAGGCTAGGCTAGGTTAGGTTAGGGTTAGGGTTAGGTAGGCCAGGGTTAGGTTAGGTTAGGGTTAGGGGCCAGGTTAGGTTAGGTTTTAGGGGGTTAGGTTAGGGGTTAGGGTTAGGTTAGGGTTAGGGTTAGGTTAGGTTAGGGTTAGGTTAGGTTTGTCTAGTTTTGAGTCGGTTGATCCACTCCATCTCTGACACGTGGAAGCCGAAGGGGGAAGGGAGGGGTGTGCACTCACACATGTGCTAGTCGGGCCAGGTGGGTCCGGGCGCGGCCGGGCCAAAGTAGTAGGCCCCATTGTTGCCCACTTGTAGATTAACCCGTCTGGTTGGGTTAAAAGACTGTCTGTCAGTAGGTTTTAGGTTTAGGTATAGTTTTTAAGAGTGGTTAAGGTTAGGTTTAGGGTTGGGGTAAGAAATAGTTTTTTTAGAGAGTTTAAGGTTAGGTTTAGGTAAGGTTTTTAGAGGGTTAAGGTTAGGTTAGGGTTAGGTTAGGGTTAGTTTAGGGTTAGGGTTAGGTTTAGGTTAGGGTTTTTAGAGTGGTTAGGTTAGGGTTAGGTTAGGGTTAGGTTAGGTTAGGTTTGTCTAGTTTTGAGTCGGTTGATCCACTTCCATCTCTGACACGTGGAAGCCGAAGGGGGGGAAGGGAGGGGTGTGCACTCCACACATGTGCGCGTAGGCCGGGTGGGTCCGGGCGCGGCCGGCCAAAGTAGTAGGCCCCATTGTTGCCCACTTGTAGATTAACCCGTCTGGTTGGGTTAAAAGACTGTCTGTCAGTAGGTTTTAGGTTTAGGTATAGTTTTTAAGAGTGGTTAAGGTTAGGTTTAGGGTTGGGGTAAGAAATAGTTTTTTAGAGAGTTTAAGGTTAGGTTTAGGTAAGGGTTTTTAGAGTGGTTAAGGTTAGGGTTAGGGTTAGGTATAGTTTTTCAGAATGGTTAAGGTTAGGTTTAGGTAAGGTAAGAGTGGTTAGGTGGTTAAGGTTAGGGTTAGGGTTAGGTTAGGTATAGTTTTTCAGAATGGTTAAGGTTAGGTTTAGGTAAGGGTTTTTAGAGTGGTTAAGGTTAGGTTAGGGTTAGGGTTAGGGTTAGGGTTAGAATGGTTAGGGTTAGGGTTAGGGTTAGGGTTAGGGTTAGGGTTTAGGTTAGGGTTAGGGTAGGTTTTTTTTTTTTTTTTTTTTTTTTTTTAAAGGTTAAGGTTAAGTTTAGGTAAGTCTGTCAACTCAACTTAGGATCAGGCAAAACCCTTGAGTTGCGTACCTTATGCAGGTCCGGTCCTCGGTTGGTTGCCATGTGTCCATGTCGAGTGGTATGGTCATCTTCAGTGTTCGTTGGTCTTTGGTCCTGGATGTTTTCGATCATGTGTATAATTAGGACTTATTCCCTTCCAGGATCCTAACTCCCAATCAACCCATGTCTAGTCAAATCCAGCTGGTCTGTATGGGTATACTCGGCGTAGGATCAGGCAAAACCATCGAGTTGCGTACCTTATGCAGGTCCGGACCTCAGTCGGTTGCCATGTGTCCCTGTCGAGTGGTATGGTCATGATGTCTAGGTCCGCCGTGTCAACTGAAGTAGAAAGCATAGTGCAACCTAGGAGTTTACTCTCTGTCGGATCCTTCTTTTTTAGCTCCACGTTGTCTATGTATTTACTTCAGTGTTCGTTGGTCTTTGGTCCTGGATGTTTTCAATCATGTGTATAATTAGGACCTATTCCCTTCCAGGATCCTAACTCCCAATCAACCCATGTCTAGTCAAATCCAGCTGGTCTGTATGGGTATACTCGGCGTAGGATCAGGCAAAACCATCGAGTTGCGTACCTTATGCAGGTCCGGACCTCAGTCGGTTGCCATGTGTCCCTGTCAAGTGGTCAGTCTATGAACTACCAGTGGTTTGAGCAGACAAAAACCGAAGGCAAGCCCTCTATATGGTTGTCATGCATCCGCCCCTGTAGTCACGTCCTGTGTTTTTTTGGTCGGTGTATGGAGGGTTTAAAAACCGGCAAACCTTCTCTGGCTTACGTATGAAACGTCCGGCAGTAGTAGAAGTTAATTGGGTGTTTTCCTCCCCACCATCTCAGTCGTAAGTAATTCAGTGGTTTTGGGTAATAGTGACCAGTGGAATTACTCCCTTCCAGGATCGTAACGTTTCCAGAGGTATATCAGCCCTAGGCAGTGAATTTGTTCGTAGTCAAGGTAAAAAATGTTGGTTCGGTTGTCCAGGCTAAGTACGGCGGGGTAAGGGATCCCCCCTTGGGAAATTATTCCGTGGGATCCAATTCTCCGCCAGACATTATCTGGGCACCCCAGGGATTACACGGCCAATGCGAGTCCTCCAGCCGCAGCGCATCACCCAAAGCCCCTCTTTTCGAGGACTTAACTGCCCCAACCCGCTAGGACCACCCACGCGCTACTGAACATACTGCCAATCCAATTCTAAACTGGGGTAGATAGTCGTCCAGCGCGTTACGTGAGTCTCCCGTGTGTAAGGGGGCTGGGAGGGTTGAGCCGATTGGTCTGCCAACAGAACCCCGAGGTCCTGAAGGAGTCCGGTCTATCCATATCCTCCTGTCTTCTTGCTTGGTGTATGGAAGGGCCTAATTGCTTAGGACGTGCTCGCTGCGGGGGAGTCGCCAAGGTCGGGGTCCCCAGAGTTGTTGGAGAAAAAAGGTTCTCGTCCGTTGGGGGTGCTGGTGGGTGTCTCCAAAAATATTTTAGAAGAATGGTAGGTTGGTGAAGGGTTTTTTTTGTTATAATTTTTAGTCTATTTGTGTTCTATTTTATTGTTTCTTTTTGTCAAGGGTCCATGGTCATGGTAACTCTTGCTTCCAGAAACAAAAAAGAAAAAATGAAAATTATATAAGTAATATATATAATTTTTTTTTTTTTTTTTTTTTTTTTTTTTTTTTTTTTTTTTGAGAGTCCGTGGTCACGGTAACTCTATAGTGCTAGTAAGGTGGCTGAAGGAAAGTATTATTGAGAGTCCATGGTCATGGTAACTCTATGGTGCTGTTTGAAAAACTATTTTTTGTGGTCTTGATGACCCCCTAACTTTTTGTATGGGATGTGGGGTGTGTAAGATGTAGGTGCAGTGTCTGTCCGGACGTTCCTCCGCTGTACTGAGAGTCTTAGTGGTGGTCCAGCCGTAGTGGTGGGGGCCTGATGTTCCATTCAGTATCTCAATTCCTGTGTTTTTGGTCCTGCTCTTGATGCGTTTATCCAATGATGCTGGGTTGGTGAGGGTATTGCTTTTTAGCTGGGTGTGTTGTTGGGCCGAATGTCGTGGATGAATCCAGTCCTTGGGGTATCTGTAGGTGGACTTTTTAGCGGAGCTGGGTTCTATGAGTGGATGGCTTGGGAGGGTATGGGACAGGAAGGAAAGTAAGAGGTCACTTCAACACTCTGTCTCTGCTTCGTGCCGTCCAGATGGAGTCCGTTCCTATGTCAGCCTTGTGAGGGTGTCTGTAGGTGGACTTTTTAGTGGAGCTGGGTTCTATGAGTTGATGGTTTGGGAGGGTATGGGACAGGAAGGAAGGTACCGAGGTCACTTCAACACTCTGTCTCTGCTTCGTGCCGTCCAGAAGGAGTCCGTTTCTTTTTTATCTGCTAGCCCTTCTGTGCGTTTCTTATTTCAGTTTTTATGGGAGGTTTGGTGTCTAGAGGGTCCAGGAGTCCAATGGTGTGGGATTGGCTGTGGGTCTAGTGGTCCACTGGGGGATTCAGCCTGTGGTTCTATCCAGCAATCCCATGTTTAGATAGGGTTGACTGGGAAGCGAGTACGGGGGTAAGTAGTAAACGAGTTTAAACCTGTTCCTGCTGATTATCATTCCATACCATCCAGGTCTGGATATGGGATGGAGATGAAAATGCAGAGGCCACCTTAACACTCTGCCTCTGCTCCGCTCCCTCAATCACCCTGGTCAGGGTATGATGTGGGGGAAGGTTAGGAGGGTTTGTGTTACCCAAAAGGAGCCCTTCCCTATGTCAATCTTATGAGGATATGACCGGGTCTCTGGGTCCTCTGGTATGGTGGGGGTAAGCTGTGCGACGATCCTATGATGAGACTAGGTTGCCGGTCGAAACTCTTATTCGGCCGGACCCTCTGTGCGTCTCTTTCAAAAGGTGTAGAGGGTCTATATAGATAACTATGCCCCGTCGAAATTGTTTGGGCTTGTATTATGATGAAGTAGGGGGTCTGAGTAGCCATCAGAGTGCCCAGGGTCCTTGTTGTCTCGTAGGTCATTCGTTGTAGTGTGTCCCTGTGTAAAACTCAAAGTAAGGAGAGAGAAAAGTACAAAGGAAATTGAGTAGCCAAAAGGAGATACCCCCGAAGTCCGTGTGGAACCTGCCTTCCTTACAGCATCACAACGGATCTAGGGGCAGCCCAGCCACGACGCGTTTCTGCTTGCTTAGCTTCATCAGGTGGCAGGGAGGAGAAAACAATGTGTGCAAAAATAAGTGCACTTGGTCTTAGTACGGAAAAGGCCGTATTTAGGACCAGAAAAATAAGGTGTGTGTGTAGGTATATGTGTGGTTGAGGCTCGATGGTCTGGAGGTCTATGAAGGTCTGTTGTAGAAAAAGTGCCAAAAAGGGCGTTGATTCTCTGGAGGATGGGTTCAGTGATGTAGGGGTACCTAGATTTTAGGGAGAAATCGCAAGGATTTAAAACGGCTCGGAGTGGTCAGAATTCGGGGTGTAGCATGAGGCTATTTAGGGGTCTTCTGTTCCAAAGGGGTAGGGGGATATTCGTGGGGAATGTAGAGTACCCGCCGACGGCTTGGTCCAGGTGAGGTGTATCCATGATGTAGCATGGGGCTGGGGTCTGGTCCTTCAGTTGGAGTGGTCATTCTGGGTGTAGTTCTACTGTAGAGGTCCAGCTTGTATCTTCCCTTTAGGTGAAGTGTCTTCAAGAGGTGTTCAGGTAGAATGGTACTGAGGCTGAGGGATGCTGCTCTTTATAGGAATTGAGGGGGTGTGGTTTAGCCAGGTGTCGAATCCTATTGGTGCATGAGGTGTGCATGCGGTGTCCATGTGAGAGAAACGTCCGTGGTTTGTCCAATGAGATCATTTTGGCTGTTGGGGAGAGGCGTCGGGTAGTCTGCCATGTGATGGCAAGGCCCCCTTCGTTGATTTCTATGGGCAGTTTGTATAGGAGAAGTAGACACTTTGCTTTTGGGGTGCTGTTTGGGTTGTGGGTGTCCGAGAGGTACCAGGTGAATTTTAGGTAAGACTAGAAGTCTTAGGGGTCAGAATAAGCCACACGTGGAGTTTCTGTGATGAGTGGAAGTATATTAAATCCTCTTCTGGAAAAGTAGTGTTTGACCTCTGTGTCTCCATTGATTTGTGTGTTAGCGTCGGGAGCGGTCAGCTCTTGTTGTGGGTTTGGGCCTGGAAGGAACCCAAGATGAGGTTCTGTAGTTTCAGGAGTCGTTAAGGGTAGGGTGGACATCTGTGGGATTCGAATGAGACTATAGTTGAGTTTCTAGGTGACCCATAGGTCTATCTGTAGGCTTTTAAAGGTGGTGGACATCTTTTTCCGTTTTGGAGTTTTGCGTTTAGAGTGCCGAAAAGAGCGATGTAGAGTTGAGGTGAAGATCGTGAACTTTTGTCATTTCCAGGTGTGTGGGGAACTTAAAACCTTGTTTCTTTGTTGAAGGGTAGTGGTAGGTAATGTTTCTGGGGGGTGGTTTTCAGTTTGGCCCATTGGGAAGTGTTGCTTTGCCATCTTTTTAGTTGATGCTTTTTAGCGCAGTATAGCTGCCATCGCGTTTTCGTCCATTTGGGATCCTGGGTATATAGTAGATTTGGCCGTGTTGTTTAGTTAACGTCCACTTGGGGAATGGGAAGTATCGATCCAGAAAAACTTTATTGGCTGTTCTCAGTAATGTTTATCCTCCGAAGGTGATGTGACCACTCCAGTAGGGGAGAGACTTACCTGGGGGGAGGGGGGAATACTTACTTGAGGGAGGGTCTGGTGTAGGATGTTGGTATTGTTCTAGGTTGTGGTATGTGGGTGTATGGTGCAGAGGTGTGAGTGGGGTGGGCCTATTTTATAATTTTGTTTCCTTTTTGCTCCTAAATTGGAAATACGGTCGTCAGGATTTCTGTGGGAGGATAGGAGTCTGTTTCCACTGTGTCAGGGTGGTGATGTCTTTGTTCTTTGATGAAAAAAGTTGGGGGTTGCCTCATAGTTGAAAAAATAGAGGAGGTGATGTGAATCTTGAAGGTCAGGGGCTGGTTGTAGAGTTCTTGTTCCTTTGATGAATTCTTGGTCTTTTGATGAAAAAAATCTTGGTTTCAGAAGGCTTGTAGTAGGTTGGTCTTGAATTGTCTGTTGTTTCTAGTTGTTTCCCAGGTGGAAGGTGTGTGTTGGTGAAGGTCTCAGGAGTGATGTCTTTCAGAGATTTGGTAGAGCTATTTTAGGTTGTATTAAATCTAATAATTATTTTTAACCTGTTCACCATCAGACCATTTCACAGAGAGGTATACTGGGTGTAGAATCAACACCCCTAGAAAAAGCCCGATTAGAGATGATCCCGAGTAATTTAAAGGGATAAAAATTCCTTGGCTTGCTGCGTCCAGATCCACCGGCAGGCAATGCAGCGGTGACTGGCAGTGTTTGGTTTGTCTAGTTTTGAGTCGGTTGATCCACTTCCATCTCTGACACGTGGAAGCCGAAGGGGGGGAAGGGAGGGGTGTGCACTCCACACATGTGCGCGTAGGCCGGGTGGGTCCGGGCGCGGCCGGCCAAAGTAGTAGGCCCCATTGTTGCCCACTTGTAGATTAACCCGTCTGGTTGGGTTAAAAGACTGTCTGTCAGTAGGTTTTAGGTTTAGGTATAGTTTTTAAGAGTGGTTAAGGTTAGGTTTAGGGTTGGGGTAAGAAATAGTTTTTTAGAGAGTTTAAGGTTAGGTTTAGGTAAGGGTTTTTAGAGTGGTTAAGGTTAGGGTTAGGGTTAGGGTTAGGTATAGTTTTTCAGAATGGTTAAGGTTAGGTTTAGGTAAGGGTTTTTAGAGTGGTTAAGGTTAGGGTTAGGGTTAGGGTTAGGTATAGTTTTTCAGAATGGTTAAGGTTAGGTTTAGGTAAGGGTTTTTAGAGTGGTTAAGGTTAGGGTTAGGGTTAGGGTTAGGTATAGTTTTTCAGAATGGTTAAGGTTAGGTTTAGGTAAGGGTTTTTAGAGTGGTTAAGGTTAGGGTTAGGGTTAGGGTTAGGTTAAGGTTAGGTTAGGGGGTTAGGGGTTAGGGTTAGGGTTAGGGTGGAGGTTAGGGTTAGGGTTAGGTTTTTTTTTTTTTTTTTTTTTTTTAAGTTTAGGTAAGTCTGTCAACTCAACTTAGGATCAGGCAAAACCCTTGAGTTGCGTACCTTATGCAGGTCCGGTCCTCGGTTGGTTGCCATGTGTCCATGTCGAGTGGTATGGTCATCTTCAGTGTTCGTTGGTCTTTGGTCCTGGATGTTTTCGATCATGTGTATAATTAGGACTTATTCCCTTCCAGGATCCTAACTCCCAATCAACCCATGTCTAGTCAAATCCAGCTGGTCTGTATGGGTATACTCGGCGTAGGATCAGGCAAAACCATCGAGTTGCGTACCTTATGCAGGTCCGGACCTCAGTCGGTTGCCATGTGTCCCTGTCGAGTGGTATGGTCATGATGTCTAGGTCCGCCGTGTCAACTGAAGTAGAAAGCATAGTGCAACCTAGGAGTTTACTCTCTGTCGGATCCTTCTTTTTTAGCTCCACGTTGTCTATGTATTTACTTCAGTGTTCGTTGGTCTTTGGTCCTGGATGTTTTCAATCATGTGTATAATTAGGACCTATTCCCTTCCAGGATCCTAACTCCCAATCAACCCATGTCTAGTCAAATCCAGCTGGTCTGTATGGGTATACTCGGCGTAGGATCAGGCAAAACCATCGAGTTGCGTACCTTATGCAGGTCCGGACCTCAGTCGGTTGCCATGTGTCCCTGTCAAGTGGTCAGTCTATGAACTACCAGTGGTTTGAGCAGACAAAAACCGAAGGCAAGCCCTCTATATGGTTGTCATGCATCCGCCCCTGTAGTCACGTCCTGTGTTTTTGGTCGGTGTATGGAGGGTTTAAAAACGGCAAACCTTCTCTGGCTTACGTATGAAACGTCCGGCAGTAGTAGAAGTTAATTGGGTGTTTTCATCCCCACCATCTCAGTCGTAGGTAATTCAGTGGTTTTGGGTAATAGTGACCAGTGGAATTACTCCCTTCCAGGATCGTAACGTTTCCAGAGGTATATCAGCCCTAGGCAGTGAATTTGTTCGTAGTCCAGGTAAAAATGTTGGTTCGGTTGTCCAGGCTAAGTACGGCGGGGTAAGGGATCCCCCCTTGGGAAATTATTCCGTGGGATCCAATTCTCCGCCAGACATTATCTGGGCACCCCAGGGATTACACGGCCAATGCGAGTCCTCCAGCCGCAGCGCATCACCCAAAGCCCCTCTTTTCGAGGACTTAACTGCCCCAACCCGCTAGGACCACCCACGCGCTACTGAACATACTGCCAATCCAATTCTAAACTGGGGTAGATAGTCGTCCAGCGCGTTACGTGAGTCTCCCGTGTGTAAGGGGGCTGGGAGGGTTGAGCCGATTGGTCTGCCAACAGAACCCCGAGGTCCTGAAGGAGTCCGGTCTATCCATATCCTCCTGTCTTCTTGCTTGGTGTATGGAAGGGCCTAATTGCTTAGGACGTGCTCGCTGCGGGGGAGTCGCCAAGGTCGGGGTCCCCAGAGTTGTTGGAGAAAAAAGGTTCTCGTCCGTTGGGGGTGCTGGTGGGTGTCTCCAAAAAATATTTTAGAAGAATGGTAGGTTGGTGAAGGGTTTTTTTTGTTATAATTTTTAGTCTATTTGTGTTCTATTTTATTGTTTCTTTTTGTCAAGGGTCCATGGTCATGGTAACTCTTGCTTCCAGAAACAAAAAAGAAAAAATGAAAATTATATAAGTAATATATATAATTTTTTTTTTTTTTTTTTTTTTGAGAGTCCGTGGTCACGGTAACTCTATAGTGCTAGTAAGGTGGCTGAAGGAAAGTATTATTGAGAGTCCATGGTCATGGTAACTCTATGGTGCTGTTTGAAAAACTATTTTTTGTGGTCTTGATGACCCCCTAACTTTTTTATGGGATGTGGGGTGTGTAAGATGTAGGTGCAGTGTCTGTCCGGACGTTCCTCCGCTGTACTGAGAGTCTTAGTGGTGGTCCAGCCGTAGTGGTGGGGGCCTGATGTTCCATTCAGTATCTCAATTCCTGTGTTTTTGGTCCTGCTCTTGATGCGTTTATCCAATGATGCTGGGTTGGTGAGGGTATTGCTTTTTAGCTGGGTGTGTTGTTGGGCCGAATGTCGTGGATGAATCCAGTCCTTGGGGTATCTGTAGGTGGACTTTTTAGCGGAGCTGGGTTCTATGAGTGGATGGCTTGGGAGGGTATGGGACAGGAAGGAAAGTAAGAGGTCACTTCAACACTCTGTCTCTGCTTCGTGCCGTCCAGATGGAGTCCGTTCCTATGTCAGCCTTGTGACGGTGTCTGTAGGTGGACTTTTTAGAGGAGCTGGGTTCTATGAGTTGATGGTTTGGGATGGTATGGGACAGGAAGGAAGGTACCGAGGTCACTTCAACACTCTGTCTCTGCTTCGTGCCGTCCAAAAGGAGTCCGTTTCTTTTTTATCTGCTAGCCCTTCTGTGCGTTTCTTTTTCAGTTTTTATGGGAGGTTTGGTGTCTAGAGGGTCCAGGAGTCCAATGGTGTGGGATTGGCTGTGGGTCTAGTGGTCCACTGGGGGATTCAGCCTGTGGTTCTATCCAGCAATCCATGTTTAGATAGGGTTGACTGGGAAGCGAGTACGGGGGTAAGTAGTAAACGAGTTTAAACCTGTTCCTGCTGATTATCATTCCATACCATCCAGGTCTGGATATGGGATGGAGATGAAAATGCAGAGGCCACCTTAACACTCTGCCTCTGCTCCGCTCCCTCAATCACCCTGGTCAGGGTATGATGTGGGGGAAGGTTAGGAGGGTTTGTGTTACCCAAAAGGAGCCCTTCCCTATGTCAATCTTATGAGGATATGACCGGGTCTCTGGGTCCTCTGGTATGGTGGGGGTAAGCTGTGCGACGATCCTATGATGAGACTAGGTTGCCGGTCGAAACTCTTATTCGGCCGGACCCTCTGTGCGTCTCTTTCAAAAGGTGTAGAGGGTCTATATAGATAACTATGCCCCGTCGAAATTGTTTGGGCTTGTATTATGATGAAGTAGGGGGTCTGAGTAGCCATCAGAGTGCCCAGGGTCCTTGTTGTCTCGTAGGTCATTCGTTGTAGTGTGTCCCTGTGTAAAACTCAAAGTAAGGAGAGAGAAAAGTACAAAGGAAATTGAGTAGCCAAAGGAGATACCCCAAGTCCGTGTGGAACCTGCCTTCCTTACAGCATCACAACGGATCTAGGGGCAGCCCAGCCACGACGCGTTTCTGCTTGCTTAGCTTCATCAGGTGGCAGGGAGGAGAAAACAATGTGTGCAAAAATAAGTGCACTTGGTCTTAGTACGGAAAAAGGCCGTATTTAGGACCAGAAAAATAAGGTGTGTGTGTAGGTATATGTGTGGTTGAGGCTCGATGGTCTGGAGGTCTATGAAGGTCTGTTGTAGAAAAAGTGCCAAAAAGGGCGTTGATTCTCTGGAGGATGGGTTCAGTGATGTAGGGGTACCTAGATTTTAGGGGAGAAATCGCAAGGATTTAAAACGGCTCGGAGTGGTCAGAATTCGGGGTGTAGCATGAGGCTATTTAGGGGTCTTCTGTTCCAAAGGGGTAGGGGATATTCGTGGGGAATGTAGAGTACCCGCCGACGGCTTGGTCCAGGTGAGGTGTATCCATGATGTAGCATGGGGCTGGGGTCTGGTCCTTCAGTTGGAGTGGTCATTCTGGGTGTAGTTCTACTGTAGAGGTCCAGCTTGTATCTTCCCTTTAGGTGAAGTGTCTTCAAGAGGTGTTCAGGTAGAATGGTACTGAGGCTGAGGGATGCTGCTCTTTTATAGGAATTGAGGGGGGTGTGGTTTAGCCAGGTGTCGAATCCTATTGGTGCATGAGGTGTGCATGCGGTGTCCATGTGAGAGAAACGTCCGTGGTTTGTCCAATGAGATCGTTTGGCTGTTGGGGAGAGGCGTCGGGTAGTCTGCCATGTGATGGCAAGGCCCCCTTCGTTGATTTCTATGGGCAGTTTGTATAGGAGAAGTAGACACTTTGCTTTTGGGGTGCTGTTTGGGTTGTGGGTGTCCGAGAGGTACCAGGTGAATTTTAGGTAAGACTAGAAGTCTTAGGGGTCAGAATAAGCCACACGTGGAGTTTCTGTGATGAGTGGAAGTATATTAAATCCTCTTCTGGAAAAGTAGTGTTTGACCTCTGTGTCTCCATTGATTTGTGTGTTAGCGTCGGGAGCGGTCAGCTCTTGTTGTGGGTTTGGGCCTGGAAGGAACCCAAGATGAGGTTCTGTAGTTTCAGGAGTCGTTAAGGGTAGGGTGGACATCTGTGGGATTCGAATGAGACTATAGTTGAGTTTCTAGGTGACCCATAGGTCTATCTGTAGGCTTTTAAAGGTGGTGGACATCTTTTCCGTTTTGGAGTTTTGCGTTTAGAGTGCCGAAAAGAGCGATGTAGAGTTGAGGTGAAGATCGTGAACTTTTGTCATTTCCAGGTGTGTGGGGAACTTAAAACCTTGTTTCTTTGTTGAAGGGTAGTGGTAGGTAGTGTTTCTGGGGGTAGTTTTCAGTTTGGCCCGTTGGGAAGTGTTGCTTTGCCGTCTTTTTAGTTGATGCTTTTAGCGCAGTATAGCTGCCATCGCGTTTTCGTCCATTTGGGATCCTGGGTATATAGTAGATTTGGCCGTGTTGTTTAGTTAACGTCCACTTGGGGAATGGGAAGTATCGATCCAGAAAACTTTATTGGCTGTTCTCAGTGATGTTTGTCCTCCGAAGGTGATGGGACCACTCCAGTAGGGGAGAGACTTACCTGGGGGAAGGGGGGAATACTTACTTGAGGGAGGGTCTGGTGTAGGATGTTGGTATTGTTCTAGGTTGTGGTATGTGGGTGTATGGTGCAGAGGTGTGAGTGGGGTGGGCCTATTTTATAATTTTGTTTCCTTTTTGCTCCTAAATTGGAAATACGGTCGTCAGGATTTCTGTGGGAGGATAAGAGTCTGTTTCCACTGTGTCAGGGTGGTGATGTCTTGTTCTTTGATGAAAAAAAAGTTGGGGGTTGCCTCATAGTTGAAAAAATAGAGGAGGTGATGTGAATTTTGAAGGTCAGGGGCTGGTTGTAGAGTTCTTGTTCCTTTGATGAATTCTTGGTCTTTTGATGAAAAAAGTCTTGGTTTCAGAAGGCTTGTAGTAGGTTTTGGTCTTGAATTGTCTGTTGTTTCTAGTTGTTCCCAGGTGGAAGGTGTGTGTTGGTGAAGGTCTCAGGAGTGATGTTTTTCAGAGATTTGGTAGAGCTATTTTAGGTTGTATTAAATCTAATGATTATTTTTAACCTGTTCACCATCAGACCATTTCACAGAGAGGTATACTGGGTGTAGAATCAACACCCCTAGAAAAGGCCCGATTAGAGATGATCCCGAGTAATTTAAAGGGATAAAAATTCCTTGGCTTGCTGCGTCCAGATCCCCCAGCAGGCAATGCAGCGGTGACTGGCAGTGTTTGGTTTGTCTAGTTTTGAGTCGGTTGATCCACTTCCATCTCTGACACGTGGAAGCCGAAGGGGGAAGGGAGGGGTGTGCACTCCACACATGTGCGCGTGGCCGGGTGGGTCCGGGCGCGGCCGGCCAAAGTAGTAGGCCCCATTGTTGCCCACTTGTAGATTAACCCGTCTGGTTGGGTTAAAAGACTGTCTGTCAGTAGGTTTTAGGTTTAGGTATAGTTTTTAAGAGTGGTTAAGGTTAGGTTTAGGGTTGGGGTAAGAAATAGTTTTTTTTAGAGAGTTTAAGGTTAGGTTTAGGTAAGGGTTTTTAGAGTGGTTAAGGTTAGGGTTAGGGTTAGGGTTAGGTATAGTTTTTCAGAATGGTTAAGGTTAGGTTTAGGTAAGGGTTTTTAGAGTGGTTAAGGTTAGGGTTAGGGTTAGGGTTAGGTATAGTTTTTCAGAATGGTTAAGGTTAGGTTTAGGTTTTTTAGAGTGGTTAAGGGGGTTTTTTAGGTATAGTTTTTCAGAATGGTTAAGGTTAGGGTTAGGGTTAGGGTTAAGGTTAGGGTTTTCAGGGTTAGGTTAGGTTTAGTTAGGGGGTTAGGGTTAGGGTTAGGGTTAGGTTAGGGTTAGGGTTAGGTAGGGTTAGGTTTTTTTTTTTTTTTTTTTTTTTTTTTTTTTTTTTTTTTTTTTTTTAAAGGTTAAGGTTAAGTTTAGGTAAGTCTGTCAACTCAACTTAGGATCAGGCAAAACCCTTGAGTTGCGTACCTTATGCAGGTCCGGTCCTCGGTTGGTTGCCATGTGTCCATGTCGAGTGGTATGGTCATCTTCAGTGTTCGTTGGTCTTTGGTCCTGGATGTTTTCGATCATGTGTATAATTAGGACTTATTCCCTTCCAGGATCCTAACTCCCAATCAACCCATGTCTAGTCAAATCCAGCTGGTCTGTATGGGTATACTCGGCGTAGGATCAGGCAAAACCATCGAGTTGCGTACCTTATGCAGGTCCGGACCTCAGTCGGTTGCCATGTGTCCCTGTCGAGTGGTATGGTCATGATGTCTAGGTCCGCCGTGTCAACTGAAGTAGAAAGCATAGTGCAACCTAGGAGTTTACTCTCTGTCGGATCCTTCTTTTTTTTAGCTCCACGTTGTCTATGTATTTACTTCAGTGTTCGTTGGTCTTTGGTCCTGGATGTTTTCAATCATGTGTATAATTAGGACCTATTCCCTTCCAGGATCCTAACTCCCAATCAACCCATGTCTAGTCAAATCCAGCTGGTCTGTATGGGTATACTCGGCGTAGGATCAGGCAAAACCATCGAGTTGCGTACCTTATGCAGGTCCGGACCTCAGTCGGTTGCCATGTGTCCCTGTCAAGTGGTCAGTCTATGAACTACCAGTGGTTTGAGCAGACAAAAAACCGAAGGCAAGCCCTCTATATGGTTGTCATGCATCCGCCCCTGTAGTCACGTCCTGTGTTTTTGGTCGGTGTATGGAGGGTTTAAAAACCGGCAAACCTTCTCTGGCTTACGTATGAAACGTCCGGCAGTAGTAGAAGTTAATTGGGTGTTTTCATCCCCACCATCTCAGTCGTAAGTAATTCAGTGGTTTTGGGTAATAGTGACCAGTGGAATTACTCCCTTCCAGGATCGTAACGTTTCCAGAGGTATATCAGCCCTAGGCAGTGAATTTGTTCGTAGTCCAGGTAAAAAAATGTGTGGTTCGGTTGTCCAGGCTAAGTACGGCGGGGTAAGGGATCCCCCTATGGGAAATTATTCCGTGGGATCCAATTCTCCGCCAGACATTATCTGGGCACCCCAGGGGTTACACGGCCGACGCGAGTCCTCCTGCCCGCAGCGCATCACCCAAAGCCCCTCTTTTCGAGGACTTAACTGCCCCAACCCGCTAGGACCACCCACGCGCTACTGAACATACTGCCAATCCAATTCTAAACTGGGGTAGATAGTCGTCCAGCGCGTTACGTGAGTCTCCCGTGTGTAAGGGGGCTGGGAGGGTTGAGCCGATTGGTCTGCCAACAGAACCCCGAGGTCCTGAAGGAGTCCGGTCTATCCATATCCTCCTGTCTTCTTGCTTGGTGTATGGAAGGGCCTAATTGCTTAGGACGTGCTCGCTGCGGGGGAGTCGCCAAGGTCGGGGTCCCCAGAGTTGTTGGAGAAAAAAGGTTCTCGTCCGTTGGGGGTGCTGGTGGGTGTCTCCAAAAAATATTTTAGAAGAATGGTAGGTTGGTGAAGGGTTTGTTATAATTTTTAGTCTATTTGTGTTCTATTTTATTGTTTCTTTTTGTCAAGGGTCCATGGTCATGGTAACTCTTGCTTCCAGAAACAAAAAAGAAAAAATGAAAATTATATAAGTAATATATATAATAATTTATAATTTTTTTTTTTTTTTTTTTTTTTGAGAGTCCGTGGTCACGGTAACTCTATAGTGCTAGTAAGGTGGCTGAAGGAAAGTATTATTGAGAGTCCATGGTCATGGTAACTCTATGGTGCTGTTTGAAAAACTATTTTTTGTGGTCTTGATGACCCCCTAACTTTTTTATGGGATGTGGGGTGTGTAAGATGTAGGTGCAGTGTCTGTCCGGACGTTCCTCCGCTGTACTGAGAGTCTTAGTGGTGGTCCAGCCGTAGTGGTGGGGGCCTGATGTTCCATTCAGTATCTCAATTCCTGTGTTTTTGGTCCTGCTCTTGATGCGTTTATCCAATGATGCTGGGTTGGTGAGGGTATTGCTTTTTAGCTGGGTGTGTTGTTGGGCCGAATGTCGTGGATGAATCCAGTCCTTGGGGTATCTGTAGGTGGACTTTTTAGCGGAGCTGGGTTCTATGAGTGGATGGCTTGGGAGGGTATGGGACAGGAAGGAAAGTAAGAGGTCACTTCAACACTCTGTCTCTGCTTCGTGCCGTCCAGATGGAGTCCGTTCCTATGTCAGCCTTGTGAGGGTGTCTGTAGGTGGACTTTTTAGTGGAGCTGGGTTCTATGAGTTGATGGTTTGGGAGGGTATGGGACAGGAAGGAAGGTACCGAGGTCACTTCAACACTCTGTCTCTGCTTCGTGCCGTCCAGAAGGAGTCCGTTTTTTTTATCTGCTAGCCCTTCTGTGCGTTTCTTTTTCAGTTTTTATGGGAGGTTTGGTGTCTAGAGGGTCCAGGAGTCCAATGGTGTGGGATTGGCTGTGGGTCTAGTGGTCCACTGGGGGATTCAGCCTGTGGTTCTATCCAGCAATCCCATGTTTAGATAGGGTTGACTGGGAAGCGAGTACGGGGTAAGTAGTAAACGAGTTTAAACCTGTTCCTGCTGATTATCATTCCATACCATCCAGGTCTGGATATGGGATGGAGATGAAAATGCAGAGGCCACCTTAACACTCTGCCTCTGCTCCGCTCCTCAATCACCCTGGTCAGGGTATGATGTGGGGAAGGTTAGGAGGGTTTGTGTTACCCAAAAGGAGCCCTTCCCTATGTCAATCTTATGAGGATATGACCGGGTCTCTGGGTCCTCTGGTATGGTGGGGGTAAGCTGTGCGACGATCCTATGATGAGACTAGGTTGCCGGTCGAAACTCTTATTCGGCCGGACCCTCTGTGCGTCTCTTTCAAAAGGTGTAGAGGGTCTATATAGATAACTATGCCCCGTCGAAATTGTTTGGGCTTGTATTATGATGAAGTAGGGGTCTGAGTAGCCATCAGAGTGCCCAGGGTCCTTGTTGTCTCGTAGGTCATTCGTTGTAGTGTGTCCCTGTGTAAAACTCAAAGTAAGGAGAGAGAAAAGTACAAAGGAAATTGAGTAGCCAAAAGGAGATACCCCCGAAGTCCGTGTGGAACCTGCCTTCCTTACAGCATCACAACGGATCTAGGGGCAGCCCAGCCACGACGCGTTTCTGCTTGCTTAGCTTCATCAGGTGGCAGGGAGGAGAAAACAATGTGTGCAAAAATAAGTGCACTTGGTCGTAGTACGGAAAAAGGCCGTATTTAGGACCAGAAAAAATAAGGTGTGTGTGTAGGTATATGTGTGGTTGAGGCTCGATGGTCTGGAGGTCTATGAAGGTCTGTTGTAGAAAAAGTGCCAAAAAGGGCGTTGATTCTCTGGAGGATGGGTTCAGTGATGTAGGGGTACCTAGATTTTAGGGGAGAAATCGCAAGGATTTAAAACGGCTCGGAGTGGTCAGAATTCGGGGTGTAGCATGAGGCTATTTAGGGGTCTTCTGTTCCAAAGGAGTAGGGGGATATTCGTGGGGAATGTAGAGTACCCGCCGACGGCTTGGTCCAGGTGAGGTGTATCCATGATGTAGCATGGGGCTGGGGTCTGGTCCTTCTGTTGGAGTGGTCATTCTGGGTGTAGTTCTACCGTAGAGATCCAGCTTGTATCTTCCCTTTAGGTGAAGTCTCTTCAAGAGGTGTTCAGGTAGAATGGTACTGAGGCTGAGGGATGCTGCTCTTTTATAGGAATTGAGGGGGGTGTGGTTTAGCCAGGTGTCGAATCCTATTGGTGCATGAGGTGTGCATGCGGTGTCCATGTGAGAGAAACGTCCGTGGTTTATCCAATGAGATCATTTGGCCGTTGGGGAGAGGCGTCGGGTAGTCTGCCATGTGATGGCAAGGCCTCCTTCGTTGATTTCTATGGGCAGTTTGTATAGGAGAAGTAGACACTTTGCTTTTGGGGTGCTGTTTGGTTTGTGGGTGTCCGAGAGGTACCAGGTGAATTTTAGGTAAGACTAGAAGTCTTAGGGGTCAGAATAAGCCACACGTGGAGTTTCTGTGATGAGTAGAAGTATATTAGATCCTCTTCTGGAAAAGTAGTGTTTGACCTCTGTGTCTCCATTGATTTGTGTGTTAGCGTCGGGAGCGGTCAGCTCTTGTTGCGGGTTTGGGCCTGGAAGGAACCCAAGATGAGGTTCTGTAGTTTCAGGAGTCGTTAAGGGTAGGGTGGACATCTGTGGGATTCGAATGAGACTATAGTTGAGTTTCTAGGTGACCCATAGGTCTATCTGTAGGCTTTTAAAGGTGGTGGACATCTTTTTCCGTTTTGGAGTTTTGCGTTTAGAGTGCCGAAAAGAGCGATGTAGAGTTGAAGTGAAGATCGTGAACTTTGTCATTTCCAGGTGTGTGGGGAACTTAAAACCTTGTTTCTTTGTTGAAGGGTAGTGGTAGGTAGTGTTTCTGGGGGTAGTTTTCAGTTTGGCCCGTTGGGAAGTGTTGTTTTGCCGTCTTTTTAGTTGATGCTTTTAGCGCAGTATAGCTGCCATCGCGTTTTCGTCCATTTGGGATCCTGGGTATATAGTAGATTTGGCCGTGTTGTTTAGTTAACGTCCACTTGGGGAATGGGAAGTATCGATCCAGAAAAACTTTATTGGCTGTTCTCAGTGATGTTTGTCCTCCGAAGGTGATGGGACCACTCCAGTAGGGGAGAGACTTACCTGGGGGGAGGGGGGAATACTTACTTGGGGGAGGGTCTGGTGTAGGATGTTGGTATTTTTTCTAGGTTGTGGTATGTGGGTGTATGGTGCAGAGGTGTGAGTGGGGTGGGCCTATTTTATAATTTTGTTTCCTTTTTGCTCCTAAATTGGAAATACGGTCGTCAGGATTTCTGTGGGAGGATAGGAGTCTGTTTCCACTGTGTCAGGGTGGTGATGTCTTGTTCTTTGATGAAAAAAAGTTGGGGGTTGCCTCATAGTTGAAAAAATAGAGGAGGTGATGTGAATCTTGAAGGTCAGGGGCTGGTTGTAGAGTTCTTGTTCTTTTGATGAATTCTTGGTCTTTTGATGAAAAAATCTTGGTTTCAGAAGGCTTGTAGTAGGTTGGTCTTGAATTGTCTGTTGTTTCTAGTTGTTTCCCAGGTGGAAGGTGTGTGTTGGTGAAGGTCTCAGGAGTGATGTCTTTCAGAGATTTGGTAGAGCTATTTTAGGTTGTATTAAATCTAATAATTATTTTTAACCTGTTCACCATCAGACCATTTCACAGAGAGGTATACTGGGTGTAGAATCAACACCCCTAGAAAAGGCCCGATTAGAGATGATCCCGAGTAATTTAAAGGGATAAAAATTCCTTGGCTTGCTGCGTCCAGATCCACCGGCAGGCAATGCAGCGGTGACTGGCAGTGTTTGGTTTGTCTAGTTTTGAGTCGGTTGATCCACTTCCATCTCTGACACGTGGAAGCCGAAGGGGGGGAAGGGAGGGGTGTGCACTCCACACATGTGCGCGTAGGCCGGGTGGGTCCGGGCGCGGCCGGCCAAAGTAGTAGGCCCCATTGTTGCCCACTTGTAGATTAACCCGTCTGGTTGGGTTAAAAGACTGTCTGTCAGTAGGTTTTAGGTTTAGGTATAGTTTTTAAGAGTGGTTAAGGTTAGGTTTAGGGTTGGGGTAAGAAATAGTTTTTTAGAGAGAGTTTAAGGTTAGGTTTAGGTAAGGGTTTTTAGAGTGGTTAAGGTTAGGGTTAGGGTTAGGGTTAGGTATAGTTTTTCAGAATGGTTAAGGTTAGGTTTAGGTAAGGGTTTTTAGAGTGGTTAAGGTTAGGGTTAGGGTTAGGGTTAGGTATAGTTTTTCAGAATGGTTAAGGTTAGGTTTAGGTAAGGGTTTTTTAGAGTGGTTAAGGTTAGGGTTAGGGTTAGGGTTAGGTTAGGAATGGTTAGGTTAGGTTTAGGTAAGTTTTTAGAGTGGTTAGGGTTAGGGTTAGGTTAGTTTTTCAGAATGGTTAAGTTAGGTTAGGTTAGGGTTAGGGTTAGGGTTAGGGTTTTTTTTTTTTTTTTTTTTTATTTTTTTTTTTTTTTTTTTTAAAGGTTAAGGTTAAGTTTAGGTAAGTCTGTCAACTCAACTTAGGATCAGGCAAAACCCTTGAGTTGCGTACCTTATGCAGGTCCGGTCCTCGGTTGGTTGCCATGTGTCCATGTCGAGTGGTATGGTCATCTTCAGTGTTCGTTGGTCTTTGGTCCTGGATGTTTTCGATCATGTGTATAATTAGGACTTATTCCCTTCCAGGATCCTAACTCCCAATCAACCCATGTCTAGTCAAATCCAGCTGGTCTGTATGGGTATACTCGGCGTAGGATCAGGCAAAACCATCGAGTTGCGTACCTTATGCAGGTCCGGACCTCAGTCGGTTGCCATGTGTCCCTGTCGAGTGGTATGGTCATGATGTCTAGGTCCGCCGTGTCAACTGAAGTAGAAAGCATAGTGCAACCTAGGAGTTTACTCTCTGTCGGATCCTTCTTTTTTTTAGCTCCACGTTGTCTATGTATTTACTTCAGTGTTCGTTGGTCTTTGGTCCTGGATGTTTTCAATCATGTGTATAATTAGGACCTATTCCCTTCCAGGATCCTAACTCCCAATCAACCCATGTCTAGTCAAATCCAGCTGGTCTGTATGGGTATACTCGGCGTAGGATCAGGCAAAACCATCGAGTTGCGTACCTTATGCAGGTCCGGACCTCAGTCGGTTGCCATGTGTCCCTGTCAAGTGGTCAGTCTATGAACTACCAGTGGTTTGAGCAGACAAAAACCGAAGGCAAGCCCTCTATATGGTTGTCATGCATCCGCCCCTGTAGTCACGTCCTGTGTTTTTGGTCGGTGTATGGAGGGTTTAAAAACCGGCAAACCTTCTCTGGCTTACGTATGAAACGTCCGGCAGTAGTAGAAGTTAATTGGGTGTTTTCATCCCCACCATCTCAGTCGTAAGTAATTCAGTGGTTTTGGGTAATAGTGACCAGTGGAATTACTCCCTTCCAGGATCGTAACGTTTCCAGAGGTATATCAGCCCTAGGCAGTGAATTTGTTCGTAGTCAAGGTAAAAAATGTGTGGTTCGGTTGTCCAGGCTAAGTACGGCGGGGTAAGGGATCCCCTATGGGAAATTATTCCGTGGGATCCAATTCTCCGCCAGACATTATCTGGGCACCCCAGGGGTTACACGGCCGACGCGAGTCCTCCTGCCCGCAGCGCATCACCCAAGCCCCTCTTTTCGAGGACTTAACTGCCCCAACCCGCTAGGACCACCCACGCGCTACTGAACATACTGCCAATCCAATTCTAAACTGGGGTAGATAGTCGTCCAGCGCGTTACGTGAGTCTCCCGTGTGTAAGGGGGCTGGGAGGGTTGAGCCGATTGGTCTGCCAACAGAACCCTGAGGTCCTGAAGGAGTCCGGTCTATCCATATCCTCCTGTCTTCTTGCTTGGTGTATGGAAGGGCCTAATTGCTTAGGGCGTGCTCGCTGCGGGGGAGTCGCCAAGGTCGGGGTCCCCAGAGTTGTTGGAGAAAAAAGGTTCTCGTCCGTTGGGGGTGCTGGTGGGTATCTTCAGTGAGGTAGATTTGGAAGGATGGTGAGATGGTGAGGGTTCTTGGTAAATAACATTTAGCTATTTAGATTCTATTTTGTAGTTTCTTTGCATTAAAGGGTCCATGGTCATGGTAACCCTGAGTTCAAGGAACCTGGAAAAAAAAATGATATAATTATATATAAATATATAGTTATATTCCTTTTTTTTTTTTTTTTTTTTTTTTTTTTTTTTTAATTAAAAAGATTTTTAATTTAATTAAATTTTTAAATTTATTTTATTTTTAAATTTTTTAATTGTTTTCTTTTATCAATATATTATTGTTGATTTATTTTAGTTTATAATGGTTTCCTATTGGTCAAGGGTCCATGGTCAAGGAGACTCCAAGAGGAGAACATTAAATGGTTTGTTAAATATAAATTGGTTGCCTAGTGATTATTGGTACAGAATCAAAGGGATCATGTAGGATAAATCTAAGGTAAATGTTTAAGAGTCCGTAGTCACGGTATCTCTGAAATGCTAATAAAGATCTATGTTTACGGTCCTAATGGCCACCAATCTATTTTTAAGGTAGCCTACTGGTAAAAGGGCCCTATCCTGCAATGGCTGAGTGCCAGTGTCTCTCAGTCAGTAGGGTTGTGACCAAGGATGGGGTAGTAGCACACATGCATACACACATAAACATGAAAGGGAATGAGCCTATACACATATTTTTAACATATACAAAAGCATACACATACAACACCACAAGTAGTGTGGGGGATAGCATACAACGTCACACTCCACTACATCCTAGTGTGTGCATATATATGAGAGCTGTGTAAAAGTCCAATTAAGGAAAGTAAAGTGTAAAATAAAAGGTAGCCAAAAAGAGTAGCCCCCGAAGTCCGTGTGGAATCCGCATTCCTTACGGTCTCACACGGATCTAGGGGCAACTCAGCCACGACGCGTTTCTGCCTTCTCGGCTTCATCAGGTAGCAGGGATGAGAATATACAAATAAAATTGAAATAAAAGGTGCAAAAAGTAGTAAAAATGTATGTATGTATATCTACATGTACCGTAGGGTGTGCTGTGTAATTTACTTGCCTTGAATGTAGTCCTGGTTGGATGTGTGGAGCGAAATGCCAACTGTCCGGTGGTTTCCCCTGAGGCTGCAAAGAGAGCTAACTCTCCAGTGTGTGCGTGTGGGAATGCGGTGTAGGTTATTTCGATTGGTCTGTGCCGTTACTAGGTAGGACAGCCGCTAACAGGCTGTGGTGTGGAGGAATCAGACAGAGGTGAGAGTGGAATGGGGATGCAGTAAAGTGGATGGGCAGTTAGAGTGGAGGTCAAGCACATGTAATAATAATACAATGGAGACCCAATGTGATAAATGTTCAACCTTGTAGTGACACAAGCTTTTCAAGTGTTATTTGGTATAAATGAACAGTGGAGTGTGACAAAACAGAAGACACAATACATTGTAAGGGACAGACAGGGTTAACAACATGAGGTCAGGTACAGATACATGTATACACACACACATACACAGAGGGGTTGGAACTGGGGTTGCAGTTCGGGTTAGGGGTCAGGGCTAAGGTCAGAGACGGTGTTGTGAGAGAGGTTTTATTTTTGGGAAGGCCTCTGTCGTTGGTCCCTATAGGGAATTGTATAGGAGAATTAGACTCTTTGCTTTTGGGGCGCTGTTTGGGTTGTGGGTGTCCGAGAGGTACCAGGTGAATTTTAAGTAGGACTAGAAGTCCTGGGGGTCAAGAGGAGCCATACGTGGAGTTCCTGTGATGTGTAGAAGTATGATAGATCCTCATGTGAAAAGTGTGTGTTTGACCTACGTGTCACCATTGACTTGTGTGTTAGCGTTAGGAGCGGTCTGCTCTGGTAGGGGGTTAGGGGCTGGAAATACCCGAAGGTGAGGTTCTGTGGGTCCAGGAAAGGTAGAGGGTAGAGTGGACATCTGTGGGTTCCTATAGAATTTTTAGTTGGGGTTCTGGGTGACCCATAGGTCTGATTATAGGTCTTTGAATGTGGTGGAGTTATTTTTCTTCCGATTTTTTGTTGAGTCACGTTGCTTATATGTAGTAAGGTGCGATGTGCAGGGAAAAGTAGTGGCCGTGGTTTTTAGGTCTTTTTGTGGTGTTAGAGTGCATAAACCTTGTTTCTTTATTGAGGGGTAGTATCAGATAGGGTGACTAGGGGGGTGTTCCTTTTACCAGAATCGAAAATGGTGCTGTTTTTATCTTTTCTAGTGGCGCTTGTTAGCGGAGTTTTAGCTTTGATCGCGTTCGTGTCCACTTGGGTTCTCGGATATGCGGTAGATTTGGCTGTTTTGCGGTGTTCAAGTCCACTTGGATTATGGGATGTACGGATCCGAAAAAGCTTTTTTATGCTGTTTCCAGTTTTTTTTATAGGTGGGGCTCTTACCTAGGTTTTTGGTTTGTTTGTGTATGGTGCAGAGGTGTGAGTGGGGTGGACCTATTTTATAATTTTGTTTCTTTTTGCTCCTAAGTTGGAAATACTGTCGTCAGGGTTTCTGTGGGAGGGTAGGAGTCTGTTTCCACTGTGTCAGGGTGGTGATGTCTTGTTCTTTGGTGGAAAAAAAGGTGGGGGTTGCCTCTTAGTTGAAAAAAATTGAGGAGGTGATGTGTATCTGAAGGTCAGGGGCTGGTTGTAGAGTTCTTGTTCCTTTGATGAATTCTTGGTCTTTTGATGAAAAAAATCTTGGTTGAGAAGGCTTGTAGTAGGTGGGTCTTGATTTATCCTTCGTTCTAGTTGTCTCCCAGGTGGAAGGTGTGTGTTGGTGAAGGTCTCAGGAGTGATGTCTTTCAGAGATTTGGTAGAGCTATTTTAGGTTGTATTAAATCTAATGATTATTTTTAACCTGTTCACCATCAGACCATTTCACAGAGAGGTATACTGGGTGTAGAATCAACACCCCTAGAAAAGGCCCGATTAGAGATGATCCCGAGTAATTTAAAGGGATAAAAAATTCCTTGGCTTGCTGCGTCCAGATCCACCGGCAGGCAATGCAGCGGTGACTGGCAGTGTTTGGTTTGTCTAGTTTTGAGTCGGTTGATCCACTTCCATCTCTGACACGTGGAAGCCGAAGGGGGGGAAGGGAGGGGTGTGCACTCCACACATGTGCGCGTAGGCCGGGTGGGTCCGGGCGCGGCCGGCCAAAGTAGTAGGCCCCATTGTTGCCCACTTGTAGATTAACCCGTTTGTTTGGGTTAAAAGACTGTCTGTCAGTAGGTTTTAGGTTTAGGTATAGTTTTTAAGAGTGGTTAAGGTTAGGTTTAGGGTTGGGGTAAGAAATAGGTTTTTAGAGAGTTTAAGGTTAGGTTTAGGTAAGGGTTTTTAGAGTGGTTAAGGTTAGGGTTAGGTTTAGGGTTAGGTATAGTTTTTCAGAATGGTTAAGGTTAGGTTTAGGTAAGGGTTTTTAGAGTGGTTAAGGTTAGGGTTAGGGTTAGGTATAGTTTTTCAGAATGGTTAAGGTTAGGTTTAGGTAGGGTTTTAGAGTGGTTAAGGTTAGGGTTAGGGTTAGGGTTAGGTATAGGAATTTAAGGTTAGGTTTAGGTAAGGGTTTTTAGAGTTTGGTTAGGGTTAGGGTTAGGGTTAGGGTTAGGGTTAGGGTTAGGGGTTAGGGTTAGGGTGGAGGTTAGGGTTAGGGTTATAGTTTTTTTTTTTTTTTTTTTTTTTTAAAAGGTTAAGGTTAAGTTTAGGTAAGTCTGTCAACTCAACTTAGGATCAGGCAAAACCCTTGAGTTGCGTACCTTATGCAGGTCCGGTCCTCGGTTGGTTGCCATGTGTCCATGTCGAGTGGTATGGTCATCTTCAGTGTTCGTTGGTCTTTGGTCCTGGATGTTTTCGATCATGTGTATAATTAGGACTTATTCCCTTCCAGGATCCTAACTCCCAATCAACCCATGTCTAGTCAAATCCAGCTGGTCTGTATGGGTATACTCGGCGTAGGATCAGGCAAAACCATCGAGTTGCGTACCTTATGCAGGTCCGGACCTCAGTCGGTTGCCATGTGTCCCTGTCGAGTGGTATGGTCATGATGTCTAGGTCCGCCGTGTCAACTGAAGTAGAAAGCATAGTGCAACCTAGGAGTTTACTCTCTGTCGGATCCTTCTTTTTTAGCTCCACGTTGTCTATGTATTTACTTCAGTGTTCGTTGGTCTTTGGTCCTGGATGTTTTCAATCATGTGTATAATTAGGACCTATTCCCTTCCAGGATCCTAACTCCCAATCAACCCATGTCTAGTCAAATCCAGCTGGTCTGTATGGGTATACTCGGCGTAGGATCAGGCAAAACCATCGAGTTGCGTACCTTATGCAGGTCCGGACCTCAGTCGGTTGCCATGTGTCCCTGTCAAGTGGTCAGTTTATGAACTACCAGTGGTTTGAGCAGACAAAAACCGAAGGCAAGCCCTCTATATGGTTGTCATGCATCCGCCCCTGTAGTCACGTCCTGTGTTTTTGGTCGGTGTATGGAGGGTTTAAAAACCGGCAAACCTTCTCTGGCTTACGTATGAAACGTCCGGCAGTAGTAGAAGTTAATTGGGTGTTTTCATCCCCACCATCTCAGTCGTAAGTAATTCAGTGGTTTTGGGTAATAGTGACCAGTGGAATTACTCCCTTCCAGGATCGTAACGTTTCCAGAGGTATATCAGCCCTAGGCAGTGAATTTGTTCGTAGTCCAGGTAAAAATGTGTGGTTCGGTTGTCCAGGCTAAGTACGGCGGGGTAAGGGATCCCCCTATGGGAAATTATTCCGTGGGATCCAATTCTCCGCCAGACATTATCTGGGCACCCCAGGGGTTACACGGCCGACGCGAGTCCTCCTGCCCGCAGCGCATCACCCAAAGCCCCTCTTTTCGAGGACTTAACTGCCCCAACCCGCTAGGACCACCCACGCGCTACTGAACATACTGCCAATCCAATTCTAAACTGGGGTAGATAGTCGTCCAGCGCGTTACGTGAGTCTCCCGTGTGTAAGGGGGCTGGGAGGGTTGAGCCGATTGGTCTGCCAACAGAACCCTGAGGTCCTGAAGGAGTCCGGTCTATCCATATCCTCCTGTCTTCTTGCTTGGTGTATGGAAGGGCCTAATTGCTTAGGGCGTGCTCGCTGCGGGGGAGTCGCCAAGGTCGGGGTCCCCAGAGTTGTTGGAGAAAAAAGGTTCTCGTCCGTTGGGGGTGCTGGTGGGTATCTTCAGTGAGGTAGATTTGGAAGGATGGTGAGATGGTGAGGGTTCTTGGTAAATAACATTTAGCTATTTAGATTCTATTTTGTAGTTTCTTTGCATTAAAGGGTCCATGGTCATGGTAACCCTGAGTTCAAGGAACCTGGAAAAAAATGATATAATTATATATAAATATATAGTTATATTCCTTTTTTTTTTTTTTTTTTTTTTTTTTTAATTAAAAAGATTTTTAATTTAATTAAATTTTTTTAATTTATTTTATTTTTAATTTTTTTAATTGTTTTCTTTTATCAATATATTATTGTTGATTTATTTTAGTTTATAATGGTTTCCTATTGGTCAAGGGTCCATGGTCAAGGAGACTCCAAGAGGAGAACATTAAATGGTTTGTTAAATATAAATTGGTTGCCTAGTGATTATTGGTACAGAATCAAAGGGATCATGTAGGATAAATCTAAGGTAAATGTTTAAGAGTCCGTAGTCACGGTATCTCTGAAATGCTAATAAAGATCTATGTTTACGGTCCTAATGGCCACCAATCTATTTTTAAGGTAGCCTACTGGTAAAAGGGCCCTATCCTGCAATGGCTGAGTGCCAGTGTCTCTCAGTCAGTAGGGTTGTGACCAAGGATGGGGTAGTAGCACACATGCATACACACATAAACATGAAAGGAATGAGCCTATACACATATTTTTAACATATACAAAAGCATACACATACAACACCACAAGTAGTGTGGGGGATAGCATACAACGTCACACTCCACTACATCCTAGTGTGTGCATATATATGAGAGCTGTGTAAAAGTCCAATTAAGGAAAGTAAAGTGTAAAATAAAAATGTAGCCAAAAGAGTAGCCCCCGAAGTCCGTGTGGAACTGCATTCCTTACGGTCTCACACGGATCTAGGGGCAACTCAGCCACGACGCGTTTCTGCCTTCTCGGCTTCATCAGGTAGCAGGGATGAGAATATACAAATAAAATTGAAATAAAAGGTGCAAAAAGTAGTAAAAATGTATGTATGTATATCTACATGTACCGTAGGGTGTGCTGTGTAATTTACTTGCCTTGAATGTAGTCCTGGTTGGATGTGTGGAGCGAAATGCCAACTGTCCGGTGGTTTCCCCTGAGGCTGCAAAGAGAGCTAACTCTCCAGTGTGTGCGCGTGGGGAATGCGGTGTAGGTTATTTCGATTGGTCTGTGCCGTTACTAGGTAGGACAGCCGCTAACAGGCTGTGGTGTGGAGGAATCAGACAGAGGTGAGAGTGGAATGGGGATGCAGTAAAGTGGATGGGCAGTTAGAGTGGAGGTCAAGCACATGTAATAATAATACAATGGAGACCCAATGTGATAAATGTTCAACCTTGTAGTGACACAAGCTTTTCAAGTGTTATTTGGTATAAATGAACAGTGGAGTGTGACAAAACAGAAGACACAATACATTGTAAGGGACAGACAGGGTTAACAACATGAGGTCAGGTACAGATACATGTATACACACACACATACACAGAGGGGTTGGAACTGGGGTTGCAGTTCGGGTTAGGGAGCCAGGGCTAAGGTCAGAGACGGTGTTGTGAGAGAGGTTTTATTTTTGGGAAGGCCTCTGTCGTTGGTCCCTATAGGGAATTGTATAGGAGAATTAGACTCTTTGCTTTTGGGGTGCTGTTTGAATTTTTAGTTGGGGTGCTGGGTGACCCATAGGTCTGATTATAGGTCTTTGAATGTGGTGGAGTTATTTTTCTTCCGATTTTTTGTTGAGTCACGTTGCTTATATGCAGTAAGGTGCGATGTGCAGGTAAAAGTAGTGGCCGTGGTTTTAGGTCTTTTGTGGTGTTAGAGGGTATGAACCTTGTTTCTTTATTGAGGGGTGGTAGCAAATAGGGTTACTAGGGGGGTGTTCCTTTTACCAGGATCGAAAATGGTGCTATTTTTAACTATTCTATTAGGCGCCTGTTAGCGGAGTTTTAGCTTTGATCGCGTTCGTGTCCACTTGGGTTCCCGGATATGCGGTAGATTTGGCTGTTTTGCGGTGTTCAAGTCCACTTGGATTATGGGATGTACGGATCCGAAAAAAGCTTTTTATGCTGTTTCCAGTTTTTTATGGGTGGGGCTCTTACCTAGGTTTTTGGTTTGTTTGTGTATGGTGCAGAGGTGTGAGTGGGGTGGACCTATTTTATAATTTTGTTTCTTTTTGCTCCTAAGTTGGAAATACGGTCGTCAGGGTTTCTGTGGGAGGGTAGGAGTCTGTTTCCACTGTGTCAGGGTGGTGATGTCTTGTTCTTTGGTGGAAAAAAAGGTGGGGGTTGCCTCTTAGTTGAAAAAATAGAGGAGGTGATGTGTATCTGAAGATCAGGGGCTGGTTGTAGAGTTCTTGTTCCTTTGATGAATTCTTGGTCTTTTGATGAAAAAAAAGTCTTGGTTGAGAAGGCTTGTAGTAGGTAGGTCTTGATTTATCCTTTGTTCTAGTTGTCTCCCAGGTGGAAGGTGTGTGTTGGTGAAGGTCTCAGGAGTGATGTTTTTCAGAGATTTGGTAGAGCTATTTTAGGTTGTATTAAATCTAATGATTATTTTTAACCTGTTCACCATCAGACCATTTCACAGAGAGGTATACGGGTGTAGAATCAACACCCCTAGAAAAGGCCCGATTAGAGATGATCCCGAGTAATTTAAAGGGATAAAAATTCCTTGGCTTGCCGCGTCCAGATCCCCCAGCAGGCAATGCAGCGGTGACTGGCAGTGTTTGGTTTGTCTAGTTTTGAGTCGGTTGATCCACTTCCATCTCTGACACGTGGAAGCCGAAGGGGGAAGGGAGGGGTGCACTCCACACATGTGCGCGCTGGCCGGGTGGGTCCGGGCGCGGCCGGCCAAAGTAGTAGGCCCCATTGTTGCCCACTTGTAGATTAACCCGTCTGGTTGGGTTAAAAGACTGTCTGTCAGTAGGTTTTAGGTTTAGGTATAGTTTTTAAGAGTGGTTAAGGTTAGGTTTAGGGTTGGGGTAAGAAATAGTTTTTTAGAGAGTTTAAGGTTAGGTTTAGGTAAGGGTTTTTAGAGTGGTTAAGGTTAGGTTAGGGTTAGGGTATAGGTTAGTTTTCAGAATGGTTAAGGTTAGGTTTAGGTATGGTTTTAGAGTGGTTAAGGTTAGGTTAGGGTTAGGTATAGTTTTTCAGAATGGTTAGGTTGCCAGGTTTAGGTAAGGGTTTTAGAGTGGTTAAGGTTAGGGTTAGGGTTAGGGTAGGGGTTAGGGCCAGGTTAGGGGTATAGGGTTAGAATGTTAGGGTTAGGCCAGGCCAGGCCAGGCCAGGCCAGGGTTAGGGTGGAGGTTAGGTTAGGGTTAGGTATAGTTTTTTTTTTTTTTTTTTTTTTTTTTTTTAAAAGGTTAAGGTTAAGTTTAGGTAAGTCTGTCAACTCAACTTAGGATCAGGCAAAACCTTGAGTTGCGTACCTTATGCAGGTCCGGTCCTCGGTTGGTTGCCATGTGTCCATGTCGAGTGGTATGGTCATCTTCAGTGTTCGTTGGTCTTTGGTCCTGGATGTTTTCGATCATGTGTATAATTAGGACTTATTCCCTTCCAGGATCCTAACTCCCAATCAACCCATGTCTAGTCAAATCCAGCTGGTCTGTATGGGTATACTCGGGCGTAGGATCAGGCAAAAACCATCGAGTTGCGTATCTTATGCAGGTCCGGACCTCAGTCGGTTGCCATGTGTCCCTGTCGAGTGGTATGGTCATGATGTCTAGGTCCGTCGTGTCAACTGGGAAGTAGAAAGCATAGTGCAACCTGGAGTTTACTCTCTGTCGGATCCTTCTTTTTAGCTCCACGTTGTCTATGTATTTACTTCAGTGTTCGTTGGTCTTTGGTCCTGGATGTTTTCAATCATGTGTATAATTAGACCTATTCCCTTCCAGGATCCTAACTCCCAATCAACCCATGTCTAGTCAAATCCAGCTGGTCTGTATGGGTATACTCGGCGTAGGATCAGGCAAAACTGACCGAGTTGCGTACTTTCATGCAGGTCCGGACCTCAGTCGGCTGCCATGTGTCCCTGTCAATGGTCAGTCTATGAACTACCAGTGGTTTGAGCAGACAAAAACCGAAGGCAAGCCCTCTATATGGTTGTCATGCATCCGCCCTGTAGTCACGTCCTGTGTTTTCGGGTCGGGTGTATGGAGGGTTTAAAACTGCAAACCTTCTGGCTTACGCATGAAGCGTACCGGCAGTAGTAGAAGTTAATTGGGTGTTTTCATCCCCACCATCTCAGTCGTAAGTAATTCAGTGGTTTTGGGTAATAGTGACCAGGGGAATTACTCCCTTCCAGGATCGTAACGCTTCCAGAGGTATATCAGCTCCTAGGCAGTGAATTTTGTTCGTAGTCCAGGTAAAAAGAAAATGTGCGTGGCTCCGGGCTGTCCAGGCTGGGCACGGCGTGGGTAAGGGATCCCCCATGGGAAATTATCTCCGTGGGATCCAACCCTCCGCCAGACATTATCTGGGCACCCCAGGACTACACGGCCGACGCGAGTCCTCCTGCCAGCGCAGCGCATCACCCAAAAGCCCTCTCTTTTCGAGGACTTAACTGCCCCAACTGGGACCACCCACGCCACCGGGAACATACTGCCAATCCACCCTAAACTGGGGTGATCGGCCCCAGCACATGAGTCTCCGTGTGTAAGGGGCTGGGAGGGTTGAGCCGACATCTCACAACAGAACCCCGAAAATCCCATGAGTCCCGGTCTATCCATATCCTCCTGTCTTCTGTTTGGTGTATGGAAGGGCCTAATTGCTTAGGGCGTGCTCGCATGCGGGGGAGTCGCCATAGGTCGGGGGTCCCCAGAGTTGTTGGAGAAAAAAGGTTCTCTGGGCCCGTTGGGGGTGCTGGTGGGTATCTTCAGTGAGGTAGATTTGGAAGGACGGTGAGATGGTGGAGGGTTCTTTGGTAAATAAACATTTAGCTATTTAGATTCTATTTTGTAGTTTCTTTGCATTAAAGGGAACCATGGTCATGGTAACCCTGAGTTCAAGGGAATCCTGGAAAAAATGATATAATTATATATAAATATATAGTTATATTCCTTTTTTTTTTTTTTTTTTTTTTTTTTTTTTTAATTAAAAAGAGTTTTAATTTGACTAAATTTTTAAATTTATTTTATTTTTACATTTTTCAATTGTTTTCTTTATCAATATATTATTGTTGATTTATTTTAGTTTATAATGGTTTCCTATTGGTCAAGGGTCCATGGTCAGGCGAGACTCCCAGAGGAGAACATTAAATGGTTTGTTAAATATAAATTGGTTGCCTAGTGATTATTGGTACAGAATCAAAGGGATCATGTAGGATAAATCTAAGGTAAATAGCTTAAGAGTCCGTAGTCACGGTATCTCTGAAATGCTAGTAAAGATCTATGTTTACGGTCCTAATGGCCACCAATCTATTTTTAAGGTAGCC
>NC_088417.1:1356235-1393735 GCF_034236695.1 Oncorhynchus nerka
TGAGTTGGCAGAGAGGGGTGGAGGAAAGGGAGGGGGATGCTGTCAAAGGTCCATACAGTTTAAGAGGAAACCAATTAATGCCGGATTAACATTCATGGCTATTTACAGTTACTTTTGTACCTGTTTCTGCACTCTGACTTAATTTTTGGGGAAAAGAGAGAGAGAGAGAGAGAACGAGAGAGAGAATGAGAGGGAGAGAGATATGGGACGGCAGGTAGCCAAGTGGTTAGAGCGTTGGACTAGTAACCGAAAGGTTGCAAGATTGAATCCCCGAACTGACAAGGTACAAATCTGTCGCTCTGCCCCTGAACAAGGCAGTTAACCCACTGTTCCTAGACCAGTTAACCCACTGTTCCTAGACCAGTTAACCCACTGTTCCTAGACCAGTTAACCCACTGTTCCTAGACCAGTTAACCCACTGTTCCTAGACCAGTTAACCCACTGTTCCTAGACCAGTTAACCCACTGTTCCAAGGCCGTCATTGAAAATAAGAATTTGTTCTCAACTGACAACTTCATTAAAGGTAATAAAATATGGGAGATAGAGTGAGAAGGGATAGAGAGAGACAGCGAGATGGGATAGAGAGAGAGAGTGAGAAGGGATAGAGAGAGAGAGAGAGTGAGAAGGGATAGAGAGAGAGAGAGAGTGAGAAGGGATAGAGAGAGAGAGAGTGAGAAGGGATAGAGAGAGAGAGAGTGAGAAGGGATAGAGAGAGAGAGTGAGAAGGGATAGAGAGAGAGAGTGAGAAGGGATAGAGAGAGAGAGTGAGAAGGGATAGAGAGAGAGAGTGAGAAGGGATAGAGAGAGAGAGTGAGAAGGGATAGAGAGAGAGTGAGAAGGGATAGAGAGAGAGTGAGAAGGGATAGAGAGAGAGTGAGAAGGGATAGAGAGAGAGAGTGAGATGGGATTGAGAGAGACAGCAAGATGGGATAGAGAGAGACAGCGAGATGGATGGAGGAATGGGTGGTTGTTTGGACGGAGGAGTGAAGTGAATGGGTGATTGTTTGGACGGAGGAGTGAAGTGAGGTGAATGGGTGATTGTTTGGACAGAGAAGTTAGGTGAATAGGTTATTGTTTGAACAGAGGAGAGAGAGGAGAGAGCGGTGCAGTGAGGTGGCTACTGGCCTATACCCCCTCCTACGTCTAGTCCCAATACCCTCAGACTAATTATTGTCACATCCAAGGCTCGGCCAGGGATCAGCCAGGGATCAGCCAAAGCCCATTAGCTTAAATAATATGCAGAAATGACAGGCTTAGCCCGGATTGGGCAGGAAGTTGAAGACAAGTTTGAGCTGTGAGCTTTGATCAATAGAGAAAAGCATCAGGGGGGGAAAGAGAGGGGAGAGTATAGAGGGAGTAGGAAGGGGGAGGGGCAGGAAAGGGGCCGTTGGGCTCTAGGAGTGGGGCCACCAGCTGCACTGCTGCACGTAGCCTAGGTTAAAATTGGTGAAAAATCTGTCAATGTGCCCTTGAGCAAGGCACCTAACCCAAGTTGCTCTGGATAATTGTCTCAAATATAAAATGTACTCTCAGGACTCACCTCAACAGGGTAGGGAACAGGCTCTTTCTGGGGAGACGTATAGCATCAGGGCACCAATTAAAACAGATACTATCATACATACCCCAATTAAAAGGTAACTTAGGAATGTCCTTGTTTTTGAAAGAAAGAAAAGCACATTTTTTGTCATTAAAATAACATCAAATTGATGAGAAATACAGTGTAGATGTTGTTAATGTTGTAAATGACTATTGTAGCTGGTAATGGCTGATTTTTAACCATCACTCCTGTGTTCCAATGGCACGAAGTGTTAGAAAATCCAAGTTCATGGGCAGAACTGAAAAATTGTTTTTGAGCAAGGAGGCCTACAATTCTGGCACTGAGTTTGAAGGTAGGCCTTGAAATACATTCACAGGTCCACCTCCAATTGACTCAAATTATGTCAATTAGCCTGTCAGAAGCTTATAAAGCCATGACATAATTTTCTGGAATTTTCCAAGCTGTTTAAAGGCACAGTCAACTTAGTGTATGTAAACTTTTGACCCAATTAATTGTGATAAAGTGAATTATAAGTGAATTAGTCTGTCTGTAAACAATTGCTGGAAAAATTACTTGTGTCATGCACAAAGTAGATGTCCTAACCGACTTGCCAAAATTATAGTTTGTTAATGAGAAATTTGTGGAGTGTTTGAAAAACGAGTTTTAATGACTTCAACCTAAGTGTATGCAAACTTCCGACTATACAGTGCCTTGGGAAAATGTTCAGACCCCTACGTTACAGCCTTATTCTAAAATGGATTCAAAAAATAAACCACATCTCAGCAATCTACACACACCTCATTATGACAAAGTGAAAACAGGTTTTTAGATTTTTTTTTGCAAATGTATTAGAAGTAAAAAACAGAAATATCTTAATTAAATCAGTGTTCAGACCCTTTTTAAGACTCGAAATTGAGTTCTGTTTACATTTATTTAAATTCAATTTATGATCCTGAGATGATTCTACAAGTTGATTGTAGTAAATTCAATTGGTTGGACATGATTTGGAAAGGCACACATCTGTCGGAGCTCTATGGAATTGTCGAGGCACAAATCAGGAGAAGGATACCAAAAAATGTCTGCAGCATTGAAGGACCCCAACAACACAGTGGCCTCCATCATTCTTAAATGGAAGAAGTTTTGACATCACCAAGACTCTTCCTATAGCTGGCCGCATGACCAAACTTAGCTATCGGAGGAGAAGGGCCTTGGTCAGGGAGATGACCAAAAACCCGATGGTCACGTTGACAGAACACTAGAGTTCCTCTGTGTAGATAGGAGAAGCTTCCAGAAGGATAACCATCTCTGCAGCATTCCACCAATCAGGCCTTTATGATAGAGTGGTCAGACGGAAACCACTCCTCAGTGAAAGGCACATGACAGCCCGCTTGGAGTTTGCCAAAAGGCACCTAATGACTCTCAGACCATGAGAAACAAGATTCTCTGGTCTGATGAAACCAATATGGAACTCTTTGGCCTGAATGTAAAGTTTCACAACTGGAGGAAACCTGGCACCATCCTATGGTGAAGCATGGTGGTGGCAGCATCATGATGTGGAAATGTTTTTCAGTGGCAGGGACTGGGAGTTAATCAGGATCAAGGCAAAGATGAATGGAGCAAAGTACAGAGAGATCCTTGACGAAAACTTGCTCCTGAGTGCTCATTACCTCAGACTGCGGTGACTGATCACCTTCCAAAAGCACAATGACCCTAAGCACACAGCAAAAACAGCGCAGGACCCTAAGCACACAGAAAAGACAGCGCAGGACCCTAAGCACACAGAAAAGACAGCGCAGGACCCTAAGCACACAGAAAAGACAGCGCAGGACCCTAAGCACACAGAAAAGACAGCGCAGGACCCTAAGCACACAGCAAAGACAGCGCAGGAGTGGCTTCGGGACAAGTCTCTGAATGTCCTTGAGCGTTCCAGCCAGAGCCCGGACTTGAACCAGATCGAACATCTCTGGAGAGACCGGAAAATAGCTGTGCAGCGACGCTCCTCATCCAACCTGACTGAGCTTGAGAAGATCTGCAGAGAAGAATGGTAGAAACTACCCAAAATACAGGTGTGCCAAGCTTGTAGCGTCATACCCAAGACCCAATCGCTGCCAACGGTGCTTCAACAAAGTGTTGAGTATATTAGATCAGATTCAGGAAACGAGAAGTACGTCACAAGTCACGTCTTCATCGAAGATCCGTTTTATCAAAATGCTTTTTTTTGTGGCAAAAATGCCTCTCTCAAACATGTGCATTTTCACTTGCCTTAACAAACTTGGATGCCATCTGTAAATACGAATAAAACTGTTAAATTACGAGCCTTGTTGGTTAAGCCACAGATAAAGTGAGAAACCGTCCCACTGGCCATGATTGGCTGAGATAATGAGTGGGCTGGACATGCCGAGAGAGGAGTTTAGATTGTTTTTTTTTAGCTCGTCAGTCTCTTGTCGAAACGCGGCATTTTTTAAATGTATCGTGTAGTGGAGTTGCATAAGTGTTGCTCTCCACTTTCTGGACGATCAAGTTTTGAAATCAGTGTAATTAGAGTATGATAGCTAAAGACATGGAGGAAACACCTGCCTCAGGATTACATCTTCAAACTAAGAGCAACCATGGTATGGCATTCCTGACAGGAGAAGCGTCCATCATGCATGATGATGTATACAGGTAAGATAGTCTTGCGTTAGCTAGCTACATTTTCAGATAGTACACATTTTCTAATGTTGACAGAAAGTGGTTTCATTTCAAGCTAAAGTGTACTGTTAGCTAGCTAGCTAATGTTAGCTGGCTGGCTCCCTAGCTGATGTTGTTATTCATATCCCAGAGCTGTGTACTATTCTAGTTAGAGCCTAATGTTAGCAAGAATTGAACATGGTTGTTTAGCTTCCAGCACTGTTGCACTGTTCATTGTTGTTTAAATAGCTAACGTTAGCTGGCTGGATCGTTAGCTAATGTTATGTGACGTGTGTACAACACCTGTTGAATATGGCCGTTGTCAGTAAACGTCTGCAAAAAAGCGTAATGATTTTCTCGCCAGTAAAAAAAAAAAGAAGCACATTGAGCTGGTTAGGTTGTTTTCATGTTATCCAGAGGTAAACAAATCATCAGCCATAGGGTCAAGGGTGAAGCTCTGAACGCTCCGGGAGTGAAACGAGATGGGTGGAGCTAAAGCTTCAGAGGGTGTGAACGATGCTGAATGGGTGGAGCTAAAGCTTCAGAGGGTGTGAATGGTGCTGAATGGGTGGAGATAAAGCTTCAGAGGGTGTGAACGATGCTGAATGGGTGGAGCTAAAGCTTCAGAGGGTGTGAACGATGCTGAATGGGTGGAGCTAAAGTTTAAGAGGGTGTGAACGATGCTGAAGGGGTGGAGCTAAAGCTTCAGAGGGTGTAAACGATGCTGAATGGGTGGAGCTAAAGCTTAAGAGGGTGTGAACGATGCTAATTGGGTGGAGCTAAATCTTGTGAAGGGTGTGAATGATGCTGAATGGGTGGAGCTAAAGCTTAAGAGGGTGTGAACGGTGCTGGATGGTTGGAGCTAAAGCTTCAGAGGGTGTGAACGGTGCTGAATGGGTGGAGCTAAAGCTTCAGAGGGTGTGAACGGTGCTGAATGGGTGGAGCTAAAGCTTCAGAGGGTGTGAACGGTGCTGAATGGGTGGAGCTAAAGCTTCAGAGGGTGTGAACGGTGCTGAATGGGTGTAGACAAAGAGGAATACTTCACTTGATAGCAAAACATTCAAAGGCCCTTTTCTCAAAAGTGAGTTGACAAGTTGATCAACTTTCAAAGCAGAATTACTTTCCCATTGTTCCTCAAATGTAGAGTACTATATACCATTTTGTAGCTCTGAGTCTCTACTTTATCCAATGTAAAAACAGCATTTCAAATGTTGATACATACGACCGTATCCAGGTGGGGGGCCACACATGGTCTGAATGTAACATTTATTTTTATTTTTAATATATTTGCTAAAAAATCTTAAAACCTGTTTTTGCTTTGTCATTATGGGGTATTGTGTGTAGATTCATGAAGGGGAAAAACAAACATTTAATCAAGATTAGAATATAGCTGTAATGTAACAAAATGTTGAAAAAGTAAAATCTGAATACTTTCTGAATGCACAGTAGACACCACTCTATAGACACCCCTCTGTAGACACCCCTCTGTAGACACCCCTCTGTAGACACCCCTCTATAGACACCCCTCTGTAGACACCCCTCTGTAGACACCCCTCTGTAGACACCCCTCTATAGACACCCCTCTGTAGACACCCCTCTGTAGACACCCCTCTGTAGACACCCCTCTGTAGACACCCCTCTGTAGACACCCCTCTGTAGACACCCCTCTATAGACACCCCTCTATAGACACCCCTCTGTAGACACCCCTCTATAGACACCCCTCTATAGACACCCTCTGTAGACACCCCTCCGTAGACACCCCTCCGTAGACACCCCTCCGTAGACACCCCTCCGTAGACACCCCTCCGTAGACACCCCTCTATAGACACCCCTCTATAGACACCCCTCTGCAGACACCCCTCTGTAGACACCCCTCTATAGACACCCCTCTATAGACACCCTCTGTAGACACCCCTCTATAGACACCCCTCTATAGACACCCCTCTGTAGACACCCCTCTATAGACACCCCTCTATAGACACCCCTCTATAGACACCCCTCTTTAGACACCCCTCTATAGACACCCCTCTATAGACACCCCTCTGTAGACACCCCTCTATAGACACCCCTCTGTAGACACCCTTCTGTAGACACCCCTCTGTAGATACCCCTCTGTAGACACCCCTCTGTAGACACCCCTCTGTAGACACCCCTCTGTAGACACCCCTCCGTAGACACCCCTCTGTAGACACCCCTCTGTAGACACCCCTCTGTAGACACCCCTCTATAGACACCCCTCCGTAGACAGCTCACTGTAGACACCTCAATGTAGACACCCCTCTGTAGACACCCCTCTATAGACACCCCTCCGTAGACACCTCACTGTAGACACCTCACTGTAGACACCCCTCCGTAGACACCCCTCCGTAGACACCCCTCTGTAGACACCCCTCTGTAGACACCCCTCTGTAGACACCCCTCTATAGACACCCCTCCGTAGACACCTCACTGTAGACACCTCACTGTAGACACCCCTCTCTAGACACCCCTCTGTAGACTGTGGCTCAGGCATCACATTGTAGACACCTCTGTAGACTGTGGCTGAGGCATCACATTGCTCTGAGAGAATCAAGATGTCAAAACCTGTTTTCCCAGGCTCTCCTATTCATTCTATTTTATTTTATTTCACCTTCATTTAACTAGGTGGCCAGTTGAGAACACCTTTATTTAACCAGGTAGGCCAGTTGAGAACACCTTTATTTAACCAGGTAGGCCAGTTGAGAACACCTGTATTTAACCAGGTAGGCCTGTTGAGAACACCTTTATTTAACCAGGTAGGCCAGTTGAGAACACCTGTATTTAACCAGGGAGGCCAGTTGAGAACACCTGTATTTAACCAGGTAGGCCAGTTGAGAACACCTGTATTTAACCAGGTAGGCTAGTTGAGAACACCTTTCTTTAACCAGGTAGGCCAGTTGAGAACACCTGTATTTAACCAGGTAGGCCAGTTGAGAACACCTGTATTTAACCAGGTAGGCCAGTTGAGAACACCTGTATTTAACCAGGTAGGCCAGTTGAGAACACCTTTATTTAACCAGGTAGGCCAGTTGAGAACACCTTTATTTAACCAGGTAGGCTAGTTGAGAACACCTTTATTTAACCAGGTAGGCTAGTTGAGAACACCTTTATTTAACCAGGTAGGCTAGTTGAGAACACCTTTATTTAACCAGGTAGGCTAGTTGAGAACACCTTTATTTAACCAGGTAGGCTAGTTGAGAACACCTTTATTTAACCAGGTAGGCTAGTTGAGAACACCTTTATTTAACCAGGTAGGCAAGTTGAGAACACCTTTATTTAACCAGGTAGGCTAGTTGAGAACACCTTTATTTAACCAGGTAGGCTAGTTGAGAACACCTTTATTCAACCAGGTAGGCAAGTTGAGAACACCTTTATTTAACCAGGTAGGCTAGTTGAGAACACCTTTATTTAACCAGGTAGGCTAGTTGAGAACACCTTTATTTAACCAGGTAGGCTAGTTGAGAACACCTTTATTTAACCAGGTAGGCTAGTTGAGAACACCTTTATTTAACCAGGTAGGCAAGTTGAGAACACCTTTATTTAACCAGGTAGGCCAGTTGAGAACACCTGTCTTTAACCAGGTAGGCCAGTTGAGAACACCTTTATTTAACCAGGTAGGCTAGTTGAGAACACCTTTATTTAACCAGGTAGGCTAGTTGAGAACACCTTTATTTAACCAGGTAGGCCAGTTGAGAACACCTGTATTTAACCAGGTAGGCTAGTTGAGAACACCTTTATTTAACCAGGTAGGCTAGTTGAGAACACCTTTATTTAACCAGGTAGGCTAGTTGAGAACACCTTTATTTAACCAGGTAGGCTAGTTGAGAACACCTTTATTTAACCAGGTAGGCAAGTTGAGAACACCTTTATTTAACCAGGTAGGCTAGTTGAGAACACCTTTATTTAACCAGGTAGGCTAGTTGAGAACACCTTTATTTAACCAGGTAGGCTAGTTGAGAACACCTTTATTTAACCAGGTAGGCTAGTTGAGAACACCTTTATTTAACCAGGTAGGCTAGTTGAGAACACCTGTATTTAACCAGGTAGGCCAGTTGAGAACACCTTTATTTAACCAGGTAGGCTAGTTGAGAACACCTTTATTTAACCAGGTAGGCTAGTTGAGAACACCTTTATTTAACCAGGTAGGCTAGTTGAGAACAAGTTCTTATTTGCAACTGCGACCTGGCCAAGATAAAGCATAGCAGTGTGACACAGACAACAACACAGAGTTACACCTGGAGTAAACAATAAACAAGCCAATAACACAAACAAGTCAATGACACAGTAGAAAAAATAAAGTCTATGTACAGTGTGTGCAAAAGGCATGAGGAGGTAGGCAATAAATAGGCCATAGGAGTGAATAATTACAATTTAGCAGATTAACACTGGAGTGATAAATGATCAGATGACCATGTGCAGGTAGAGATACTTGTGTGCAAAAGAGCAGAAAAGTAAATAAAATAAAAACAATACAGGGATGAGATGGGATTGGATGGGCTATTTACAGATGGACTATGTACAGCTGCAGCAATGGGTTAGCTGCTCAGAGAGCAGATCTTTGTGACTAGGGGCCAGTATTTTCATTTTTGGAAAAATAATTATTAACCGTATTAAACGGGATATTTTGTCAGGACAAGATGCTAGAATATGCATATAATTGACAGCTTAGGATAGAAAACACTCTAAAGTTTCCAAAACTGTAAAGATATTGTCTGTGAGTATAACAGAACTGATATTGCAGGCGAAGGCTTGAGAAAAATCCAATCCGGAAGTGACTCATCTTTTGAAAGCTCTGCGTTCCAATGCGTCCCTATTGAGCAGTGAATGGGCTATCAACCAGATTACTTTTTCTCCGTATTCCCCAAGGTGTCTACAGCATTGTGAACTGGTTTTACGCATTTATGTTGAAGAATAGCCATAGGCGGCTACATTGCGTAAGTGGTCACCTGATGGCTCCCAGGGTGACTCTCGCGTAAAATACAGAGGTAGCCATTTTTCCTCTCGCTCCTACTGAAAAACGAATTGTTCCGACGGATATATTATCGAATAGATATTTGAAAAACATCTTGAGGATTGATTATAAACAACGTTTGCCATGTTTCTGTCGATATTATGGAGCTAATTTGGAATATTTTTCGGGGTTTTCGTGACTGCAATTTCCGGGCGATTTCTCAGCCAAACGTGAAGAACAAACGGAGCTATTTCGCCTACAAAAACAACTCAACTCCCACAGCACCACAACTCAACTCCCACAGCACCACAACTCAACTCCCACAGCACCAATAACACCACAACTCAACTCCCACAGCACCAATAACACCACAACTCAACTCCCACAGCACCAATAAAACCACAACTCAACTCCCACAGCACCACTAAAACCACAACTCAACTCCCACAGCACCAATAACACCACAACTCAACTCCCACAGCACCAATACAACCACAACTCAACTCCCAAAGCACCAATAACACCACAACTCAACTCCCACAGCACCAATAAAACCACAACTCAACTCCCACAGCACCAATAACACCACAACTCAACTCCCACAGCACCAATAACACCACAACTCAACTCCCACAGCACCACAACTCAACTCCCACAGCACCACTAAAACCACAACTCAACTCCCACAGCACCAATAACACCACAACTCAACTCCCACAGCACCACAACTCAACTCCCACAGCACCACTAAAACCACAACTCAACTCCCACAGCACCACTAAAACCACAACTCAACTCCCACAGCACCACTAAAACCACAACTCAACTCCCACAGCACCACAACTCAACTCCCACAGCACCACTAAAACCACAACTCAACTCCCACAGCACCAATAACACCACAACTCAACTCCCACAGCACCAATAAAACCACAACTCAACTCCCACAGCACCAATAACACCACAACTCAACTCCCACAGCACCAATAACACCACAACTCAACTCCCACAGCACCACAACTCAACTCCCACAGCACCACTAAAACCACAACTCAACTCCCACAGCACCAATAACACCACAACTCAACTCCCACAGCACCAATAACACCACAACTCAACTCCCACAGCACCACAACTCAACTCCCACAGCACCACTAAAACCACAACTCAACTCCCACAGCACCACTAAAACCACAACTCAACTCCCACAGCACCACTAAAACCACAACTCAACTCCCACAGCACCACAACTCAACTCCCACAGCACCACTAAAACCACAACTCAACTCCCACAGCACCAATAACACCACAACTCAACTCACACAGCACCAATAAAACCACAACTCAACTCCCACAGCACCAATAACACCACAACTCAACTCCCACAGCACCAATAACACCACAACTCAACTCCCACAGCACCACAACTCAACTCCCACAGCACCACTAAAACCACAACTCAACTCCCACAGCACCACTAAAACCACAACTCAACTCCCACAGCACCACTAAAACCACAACTCAACTCCCACAGCACCACAACTCAACTCCCACAGCACCACTAAAACCACAACTCAACTCCCACAGCACCACAACTCAACTCCCACAGCACCAATAACACCACAACTCAACTCCCACAGCACCACAACTCAACTCCCACAACACCACAACTCAACTCCCACAGCACCAATAACACCACAACTCAACTCCCACAGCACCACAACTCAACTCCCACAACACCACAACTCAACTCCCACAGCACCACAACTCAACTCCCACAGCACCACAACTCAACTCCCACAGCACCAATAACACCACAACTCAACTCCCACAGCACCAATAAAACCACAACTCAACTCCCACAACACCACAACTCAACTCCCACAACACCACAACTCAACTCCCACAACACCACAACTCAACTCCCACAACACCACAACTCAACTCCCACAGCACCAATAACACCACAACTCAACTCCCACAGCACCACAACTCAACTCCCACAGCACCACTAAAACCACAACTCAACTCCCACAGCACCACTAAAACCACAACTCAACTCCCACAGCACCACTAAAACCACAACTCAACTCCCACAGCACCACAACTCAACTCCCACAGCACCACTAAAACCACAACTCAACTCCCACAGCACCACAACTCAACTCCCACAGCACCAATAACACCACAACTCAACTCCCACAGCACCACAACTCAACTCCCACAACACCACAACTCAACCCCCACAGCACCAATAACACCACAACTCAACTCCCACAGCACCACAACTCAACTCCCACAACACCACAACTCAACTCCCACAGCACCACAACTCAACTCCCACAGCACCACAACTCAACTCCCACAGCACCAATAACACCACAACTCAACTCCCACAGCACCAATAAAACCACAACTCAACTCCCACAACACCACAACTCAACTCCCACAACACCACAACTCAACTCCCACAGCACCACAACTCAACTCCCACAACACCACAACTCAACTCCCACAACACCACAACTCAACTCCCACAGCACCACTAAAACCACAACTCAACTCCCACAGCACCACAACTCAACTCCCACAACACCAATAACACCACAACTCAAATCCCACAACACCACAACTCAACTCCCACAGCACCACAACTCAACTCCCACAGCACCACTAAAACCACAACTCAAATCCCACAGCACCAATAACACCACAACTCAACTCCCACAGCACCACTAAAACCACAACTCAACTCCCACAGCACCACTAAAACCACAACTCAACTCCCACAGCACCACTAAAACCACAACTCAAATCCCACAGCACCACAACTCAACTACCACAGCACCACTAAAACCACAACTCAACTCCCACAGCACCACTAAAACCACAACTCAACTCCCACAGCACCACTAAAACCACAACTCAACTCCCACAGCACCAATAAAACCACAACTCAAATCCCACAACACCACAACTCAACTCCCACAGCACCACTAAAACCACAACTCAACTCCCACAGCACCACAACTCAACTCCCACAGCACCACAACTCAACTCCCACAGCACCACTAAAACCACAACTCAACTCCCACAGCACCAATAACAACACAACTTACCACAGGACATCGAACCCAGGTCTGTAGGGACTCCGTTGCACCACTTGGGAGGCCAGAAGGATGGATTTAAGTTTCTCTGCGTTCTACGTGTTTGGTTCTACAGTATGTTTATTGGATGGTGGTTCAAGCTGGTGGAGAATCCAACTGATTAATAAATTGATTTGAACCCTACACTCTTAGAAGAATGGGTTCTTTGGCTGTCTCCATAGGATAACCCTTTTCATTCACAGGTAGAACCCCTTTGGGTTCTGTGTAGAACCCTCTATGGAAAGGGTTCTACCCGGAACCAAAAGGGTTCTACCCGGAACCAAAAGGGTTCTACCCGGAACCAAAAGGGTTCTTCAAAGGGTTCTGGAACACTCGATGAGGCGTGTTACATGTACGATGGATAACCGTGTTTAGTTGAGAGTTTAATCACCATCCTGTCTATGTAACACATATGTAACACGCGTGTTTACCATCACGGAAGAGAAAGATTATTCCATCGTGTGCTGGAGCTCGGGGATGTTACCTGGCCTGTCATCGCTCCAGTCTGTCTGAGGCAGCGATTATGCCAAGCAGTTCCACCTCAGCCTGCCCAACTACTGGGAAACATTGCTCATACGTCTGTGAATACATTGGAATGCCCCTCACAGGAAATCACTGATCAAGCACGCTCACGCTCATGTCACTCCTAGCTAGTCTAGAACACACCTGATTGGCTAGTTGACCTAAATGGGCTTATAGCCTCCAAGCGTGGAACATAGTGATGTCAGATTTATAATTGCAGAAAACCCCCTAGGAAAAAAAAGTGTTTCCTACGTATACGAAGAAGATACTATCGATCAGTCGTCGTCAAACCCAAGAGTCTTTAAATCAGGAAGAAAAGACATCCAAGCGTGTGTAGTGTCGACTACATCCTTTAAAGAACATCCTATATTGATCTATCAGCAACCAGACCATCTTCAAACAGGTTTTTAACTACATACTTTGGAAAATACGTTATATTTTCAAAACCTTTTGTTCAAGACTCTTTGAGTCAGGAAATGGTAGAAGATCCAGGCTTGAGTGTGTAGATGGTTCAGAGAGCTAATGAGGAATGCAGGATGCTGAGAATGTTTCATTGACAACAGATACGCCCCATGATGAACCCCACTATGGTCCCAAGAGGAACACACAGGCCTGCATTGTTTTATTTAGAAGAAGTGTGTTTGTGTGTGTGTGTGTGTGTGTGTGTGTGTGTGTGTGTGTGTGTGTGTGTGTGTGTGTGTGTGTGTGTGTGTGTGTGTGTGTAATCAATTTTTTATTTTTTTTCCATTGAAGCTTCGGACAGTGTTATTGAACAGGAACTATTCCTGTAGCATGTTGAGGAAATAGGCTGTTACAGACACAATACGTTTCCCGTTCTCAGATTCACTTTGCTAAAAACAGACTGTGTGTAACAGAATGTTAATGAGTTCAACCATCAACCGTCTCCCCGCTGTCATAGCAACACTTGAATAACATGACTTTTCTTTCATATTCAGTCCCCTAGAAACGCCACACTAGATACAGAGTCCCCAATGAAACCCTTTTCCCAATATAATACTTTGGATCACAGCCTTACGTCTTCTCTACGGAGCCAGTGCACTGTATAGGAAACGGTACTATATAGGGAATAGGTTGCCGTTTCCGACTAACATTCTGGGACTGTAGTAGAGTTAACATAGGCCTTATTCCCCAGCCAGCTGACGACACAGCTATGCTTGGCCAGTAGAGGCCTCCAATGCCTTGTACAACTTCTTCTACAGAGTCCCTTGATACATGTTGTAGACACGCATGGACAGAGCCTAAACAGACGTTTACAAGGCAGCGTTGTATATCACCAACCGCTTCCACATGGGGTTTGGTTTTAGGAACACTAATGTCATTTCAGGCTCACAACACGTCTCATATTACCTGACCACCTCTCCATTTCCATCTTATGTAAACCCTACCGCTAGTACGGAGGAAAATGTGTTGTATATTTAGTGGCAGTGGGTAACGGATTCTATTACAGTTGAGAAAGACATCAGGACAGAGGAAAGAAAGAGAGGAAGACAGAGGAAAGAGAGGATAATAGAGGAGTGAGGAGAGAAAGAGAAGAGGAGAGGGGAGAGAAAGAGATAAGGATAAAGGGGAGAGGAGAGAAAGAGAGGAGGGGATAGAAGAGGAAGAGAGGAGGACAGAGGAAAGAGGAGAGAAAGAGATGAGGACAGAGGGGAGAGAAAGATATGAGGACAGAGGGGAGAGGAGAGAAAGAGAGGAGGGGATAGAAGAGGAAGAGAGGAGGATATGGGGAGGAAAAGGGCTCTACTCTACGAATGGAGGTATAACACTGCTCTTTGACCAAGGCATTTTCTCTTTCCTCTCCCCTCTTTTTTTTCTCCAATCTATCCTTCTCTCTTTTCTCCTCTCTCTCCTCCCCTCTTTCTCTCTCTTCTCCCCTCTCTGTCCTCACCTTTCTCTCGCCTCTCCCCTCTCTGTCCTCCCCTCTTTCTCTCTCCTCTCCCCTCTCTGTCCTCATCTCCCCTCTCTCCTCTGTCCTCCCTTCATTCTCTTCCCTCTGTCCTCCAATCTCTTCTCCCCTCCCCTCTCCTCTTCCCTCCCCTCGCCGCTCTCCTCTTCCCTCTCCTCTTCCCTCTGTCCTCCCCTCTCCTCTTCCCTCCCCTCTCCTTTTCCCTCCCCTCTCCCCTCTGTCCTCCCCTCTCCTCTTCCCTCCCCTCTCCTTTCCCCCCCTCTCCCCTCTGTCACCCCCTCTCCTCTTCCCTCCAATCTCCCCTCTGTCACCCCCTCTCCTCTTCCCCTCCCCTCTCATTTTCCCTCCCCTCTCCCCTCTGTCCTCCCCTCTCCTTTTCCCTCTCCTCTCCCCTCTGTCACCCCCTCTCCTCTTCCCTCCCCTCTCCTTTTCCCTCCCCTCTCCCCTCTGTCCTCCCCTCTCCTCTTCCCTCCCCTCTCCCCTCTGTCCTCCCCTCTCCTCTCCTCTTCCCTCCCCTCTCCTTTTCCCTCCCCTCTCCCCTCTGTCCTCCCCTCTCCTCTTCCCTCCCCTCTCCCCTCTGTCCTCCCCTCTCCTCTTCCCTCCCCTCTCCTTTTCCCTCCCCTCTCCCCTCTCCCCTCCCCTCTCCCCTCTCCTCTCCCCTCTCCTCTCTTCTCCCCTCTCCTCTTCTGTCCCCCTCCCCTCCCCCTCTCCCCTCTCCTGTCCCCTCTCCTTTCCCTCCCCTCTCCCCTCTGTCACCCCCTCTCCCCTCTCCCCTCTCCTCTCCCCTCTCCCCTCTCCTCTCTTCTCCCCTCTCCCCTCTGTCCTCCCCTCTCCTCTTCCTTCCCCTCTCCCCTCTCCCCTCCCCCCCCTCTCCCCTCTCTCCTCCCCTCTCCTCTTCCCTCCCCTCTCCTCTCTCCTCCCCTCTCCTCTTCCCCCTCTCCCCTCTGTCACCCCCTCTCCTCTTCCCTCCCCTCTCCCCTCTGTCCTCCCCTCTCCCCTCTCCCCTCTCCTCTCCTCTCCCCTCTCCTCTCTTCTCCCCTCTCCCCTCTGTCCTCCCCTCTCCTCTCTCATCCCCTCTCCTCTTCCCTCCCCCTGCCCTATTCTTCCCCTTCCTTGTGTTGAATAAACCTCCTTGACCGTCTGGGCTCTTTAATGAACCCTGTCGACTTCATGCAACACAAAGTGTCACTGTGTGTCACCAAGTTCTTTCTTCCCAAGAATCACTGTGATTTCTATATATGTTGTCATGGGGACGGGGTGACTCGTGGGGAAAATGGAGGAGCAACCTCTGGCTCTAACTGCCTCTCTGCCTCCAAGGCCCGGCAGAGGGAACCTCCCAGGCCAGGAAGAGGGAGCCTCCCAGGCCAGGAAGAGGGAGCCTCCCAGGCCAGGAAGAGGGAGCCTCCCAGGCCAGGAAGAGGGAGTCTCCCAGGCCAGGAAGAGGGAGCCTCCCAGGCCAGGCAGAGGGAGCCTCCCAGGCCAGACAGAGGGAGCCTCCCAGGCAGGCAGAGGGAGCCTCCCAGGCCAGACAGAGGGACCCTCCCAGGCCAGGAAGAGGGAGCCTCCCAGGCAGGCAGAGGGAACCTCCCAGGCCAGGAAGAGGGAGCCTCCCAGGCAGGCAGAGGGAACCTCCCAGGCCAGGAAGAGGGAGCCTCCCAGGCAGGCAGAGGGAACCTCCCAGGCAGGCAGAGGGAACCTCCCAGGCCAGGCAGAGGGAACCTCCCAGGCCAGGAAGAGGGAGCCTCCCAGGCAGGCAGAGGGAACCTCCCAGGCCAGGAAGAGGGAACCTCCCAGGCAGGCAGAGGGAGCCTCCCAGGCAGGCAGAGGGAACCTCCCAGGCCAGACAGAGGGAACCTCCCAGGCCAGACAGAGGGAACCTCCCAGGCCAGACAAAGGGAACCTCCCAGGCCAGACAAAGGGAACCTCCCAGGCCAGACAGAGGGACCCTCCCAGGCCAGACAGAGGGACCCTCCCAGGCCAGGCAGAGGGAACCTCCCAGGCCAGGCAGAGGGACCCTCCCAGGCCAGACAGAGGGACCCTCCCAGGCCAGACAGAGGGAACCTCCCAGGCCAGACAGAGGGAACCTCCCAGGCCAGACAGAGGGACCCTCCCAGGCCAGGCAGAGGGAACCTCCCAGGCCAGACAGAGGGAACCTCCCAGGCCAGACAGAGGGACCCTCCCAGGCCAGGCAGAGGGAACCTCCCAGGCCAGACAGAGGGAACCTCCCAGGCCAGACAGAGGGAACATCCCAGGCCAGGAAGAGGGAACCTCCCAGGCAGGCAGAGGGAACCTCCCAGGCAGGTAGAGGGAACCTCCCAGGCCAGGCAGAGGGAACCTCCCAGGCCAGGAAGAGGGAGCCTCCCAGGCAGGCAGAGGGAACCTCCCAGGCCAGGAAGAGGGAACCTCCCAGGCAGGCAGAGGGAGCCTCCCAGGCAGGCAGAGGGAACCTCCCAGGCCAGACAGAGGGAACCTCCCAGGCCAGACAGAGGGAACCTCCCAGGCCAGACAAAGGGAACCTCCCAGGCCAGACAAAGGGAACCTCCCAGGCCAGACAGAGGGACCCTCCCAGGCCAGACAGAGGGACCCTCCCAGGCCAGGCAGAGGGAACCTCCCAGGCCAGGCAGAGGGACCCTCCCAGGCCAGACAGAGGGACCCTCCCAGGCCAGACAGAGGGAACCTCCCAGGCCAGACAGAGGGAACCTCCCAGGCCAGACAGAGGGACCCTCCCAGGCCAGGCAGAGGGAACCTCCCAGGCCAGACAGAGGGAACCTCCCAGGCCAGACAGAGGGACCCTCCCAGGCCAGGCAGAGGGAACCTCCCAGGCCAGACAGAGGGAACCTCCCAGGCCAGACAGAGGGAACCTCCCAGGCCAGGAAGAGGGAACCTCCCAGGCAGGCAGAGGGAACCTCCCAGGCAGGTAGAGGGAACCTCCCAGGCAGGCAGAGGGAACCTCCCAGGCCAGACAGAGGGAACCTCCCAGGCAGGCAGAGGGAACCTCCCAGGCCAGACAGAGGGACCCTCCCAGGCAGGCAGAGGGAACCTCCCAGGCCAGGAAGAGGGAACCTCCCAGGCAGGCAGAGGGAACCTCCCAGGCCAGGCAGAGGGAACCTCCCAGGCCAGGAAGAGGGAATCTCCCAGGCAGGCAGAGGGAACCTCCCAGGCCAGGAAGAGGGAACCTCCCAGGCAGGCAAAGGGAACCTCCCAGGCCAGACAGAGGGAATCTCCCAGGCCAGACAGAGGGAGCCTCCCAGGCCAGACAGAGGGAGCCTCCCAGGCCAGGAAGAGGGAGCCTCCCAGGCCAGACAGAGGGAACCTCCCAGGCAGGCAGAGGGAGCCTCCCAGGCCAGACAGAGGGAACCTCCCAGGCCAGACAGAGGGACCCTCCCAGGCAGGCAGAGGGAACCTCCCAGGCCAGGCAGAGGGAACCTCCCAGGCCAGGAAGAGGGAATCTCCCAGGCAGGCAGAGGGAACCTCCCAGGCCAGGAAGAGGGAACCTCCCAGGCAGGCAAAGGGAACCTCCCAGGCCAGACAGAGGGAACCTCCCAGGCCAGACAGAGGGAATCTCCCAGGCCAGGTAGAGGGAACCTCCCAGGTCAGGAAGAGGGAACCTCTCAGGCCAGACAGAGGGACCCTCCCAGGTCAGGAAGAGGGAACCTCCCAGGCCAGACAGAGGGAACCTCCCAGGCCAGACAGAGGGAATCTCCCAGGCCAGGTAGAGGGAACCTCCCATGTCAGGAAGAGGGAACCTCCCAGGCCAGGAAGAGGGAACCTCCCAGGCCAGGAAGAGGGAACCTCCCAGGCCAGACAGAGGGAATCTCCCAGGCCAGACAGAGGGAACCTCCCAGGCCAGACAGAGGGAATCTCCCAGGCCAGACAGAGGGAACCTCCCAGGCCAGACAGAGGGAACCTCCCAGGCAGGCAGAGGTAACCTCCCAGGCCAGACAGAGGGAACCTCCCTGGCCAGACAGAGGGAACCTCCCAGGCCAGACAGAGGGAACCTCCCAGGCCAGACAGAGGGAACCTCCCAGGCCAGACAGAGGGAACCTCCCAGGCCAGGAAGAGGGAACCTCCCAGGCCAGACAGAGGGAACCTCCCAGGCAGGCAGAGGTAACCTCCCAGGCCAGACAGAGGGAACCTCCCAGGCCAGACAGAGGGAACCTCCCAGGCCAGACAGAGGGAATCTCCCAGGCCAGACAGAGGGAACCTCCCAGGCCAGACAGAGGGAACCTCCCAGGCCAGACAGAGGGAACCTCCCAGGCCAGGAAGAGGGAACCTCCCAGGCCAGACAGAGGGAACCTCCCAGGCCAGACATACAATGTAGTAATTTGTGTCTTTACGTTAGTCTGGTGATTCTCAACTATTCTTCTCCAAATGGAGTAACGAGGTCATCGTCATATCACCAGTCAAGTACAGTGTTGGGGAAATTATTTTAGGGGCTCCATCTAGCTAGACAAAAGCCTTCTGTGAAAACAACTACTATTGATAACGACACACAGATAATACCCCTATACCACAACAAGGACAGTGCTGCAGTCCAACAGTCCTGCATTACAATATATTGGAAGCTGACAACCCTTCATACAGAGAGATGTTTTACTGACAACCCTTCATACAGAGAGATGTTTTACTGACAACCCTTCATACAGAGAGATGTTTTACTGACAACCCTTCAGACAGAGAGATGTTTTACTGACAACCCTTCAGACAGAGAGATGTTTTACTGACAACCCTTCAGACAGAGAGATGTTTTACTGACAACCCTTCAGACAGAGAGATGTTTTACTGACAACCCTTCATACAGAGAGATGTTTTACTGACAACCCTTCATACAGAGAGATGTTTTACTGACAACCCTTCAGACAGAGAGATGTTTTACTGACAACCCTTCATACAGAGAGATGTTTTACTGACATCCCTTCATACAGAGAGATGTTTTACTGACAACCCTTCATACAGAGAGATGTTTTACTGACAACCCTTCATACAGAGAGATGTTTTACTGACAACCCTTCAGACAGAGAGATGTTTTACTGACAACCCTTCATACAGAGAGATGTTTTACTGACAACCTTTCAGACAGAGAGATGTTTTACTGACAACCCTTCATACAGAGAGATGTTTTACTGACAACCCTTCAGACAGAGAGATGTTTTACTGACAACCCTTCATACAGAGAGATGTTTTACTGACAACCCTTCATACAGAGAGATGTTTTACTGACAACCCTTCATACAGAGAGATGTTTTACTGACAACCCTTCAGACAGAGAGATGTTTTACTGACAACCCTTCAGACAGAGAGATGTTTTACTGACAACCCTTCATACAGAGAGATGTTATACTGACAACCCTTCATACAGAGAGATGTTTTACTGACAACCCTTCATACAGAGAGATGTTTTACTGACAACCCTTCAGACAGAGAGATGTTTTACTGACAACCCTTCAGACAGAGAGATGTTTTACTGACAACCCTTCAGACAGAGAGATGTTTTACTGACAACCCTTCATACAGAGAGATGTTTTACTGACAACCCTTCATACAGAGAGATGTTTTACTGACAACCCTTCATACAGAGAGATGTTTTACTGACAACCCTTCATACAGAGAGATGTTTTACTGACAACCCTTCAGACAGAGAGATGTTTTACTGACAACCCTTCATACAGAGAGATGTTTTACTGACAACCCTTCATACAGAGAGATGTTTTACTGACAACCCTTCATACAGAGAGATGTTTTACTGACAACCCTTCATACAGAGAGATGTTTTACTGACAACCCTTCAGACAGAGAGATGTTTTACTGACAACCCTTCATACAGAGAGATGTTTTACTGACAACCCTTCAGACAGAGAGATGTTTTACTGACAACCCTTCATACAGAGAGATGTTATACTGACAACCCTTCATACAGAGAGATGTTTTACTGACAACCCTTCATACAGAGAGATGTTTTACTGACAACCCTTCAGACAGAGAGATGTTTTACTGACAACCCTTCATACAGAGAGATGTTTTACTGACAACACTTCATACAGAGAGATGTTTTACTGACAACCCTTCATACAGAGAGAGGTTTTCCTGATGGTCCCTCACTGGTAGAGGAGCTAGATTAACCCCTGAGCTGCCATACGAGGGGGGAGGACGGACGAAGCAGCAAGACGAGGGGTGATGATGATGAACATGTATACAGTAATATCATTATTCAAATCCAGTGCTGTAATTTCTCTTTACATTTAGTCAGGTGATTCTCAACTATTCTTCTCCAAATGGAGTAACGAGGTCATTGTCTCCTCTCTCCTCCTCACTACTGGTTCATGTAGTTAAGAAAAAGTAGGTTTCTGTCAAATTTGGTCCGACTAACAACAATTGATGAATAATTTTAATTACCCTGTTCTCTAATTCCTGCAATGGTCACCAATACCAAAAACACATGCAAGGAGGTGCTAAGCTGTTTTGGATAAAAGCTTCTGCTAAATTGCATATGTTATAATTTTTCCTCATTAACTCTGACGTTTTCGTCTTTTGAGCTTCTAGTCATGAAATCTATGCAGCCTACTCAATCACTTTTTATAGCTACTGTTTACAGGCCTCCTGGGCCATATACAGCGTTCCTCATTGAGTTCCCTGATTTCCTATCGGACCTTGTAGTCATAGCAGATAATATTCTAATCTTTGGTGACTTTAATATTCACATGGAAAAGTCCACAGACCCACTCCAAAAGGCTTTCGGAGCCATCATCGACTCAGTGGGTTTTGTCCAACATGTCTCTGGACCCACTCACTGTCACAGTCATACGCTGGACCTAGTTTTGTCCCATGGAATAAATGTTGTGGATCTTAATGTTTTTCCTCATAATCCTGGACTATCGGACCACCATTTTATTACGTTTGTAATGGCAACAAATAATCTGCTCAGACCCCAACCAAGGAACATCAAAAGTCGTGCTATAAATTCACAGACAACACAAAGATTCCTTGATGTCCTTCCAGATTCCCTCTGTCTACCCAAGGACGCCAGAGGACAAAAATCAGTTAACCACCTAACTGAGGAACTCAATTTAACCTTGCGCAATACCCTAGATGCAGTTTCACCCCTAAAAACTAAAAACATTTCTCATAAGAAACTAGCTCCCTGGTACACAGAAAATACCCGAGCTCTGAAGCAAGCTTCCAGAAAATTGGAACGGAAATGGCGCCACACCAAACTGGAAGTCTTCCGACTAGCTTGGAAGGACGGTACCGTGCAGTATCGAAGAGCCCTTACTGCTGCTCGATCATCCTATTTTTCTAACTTAATTGAGGAAAATAAGAACAATCCGAAATTCCTTTTTGATACTGTCGCAAAGCTAACTAAAAAGCAGCATTCCCCAAGAGAGGATGACTTTCACTTTAGCAGTGATAAATTCATGAACTTCTTTGAGGAAAAGATAATGATTATTAGAAAGCAAATTACGGACTCCTCTTTAAATCTGCGTATTCCTCCAAAGTTGTCCTGAGTCTGCACAACTCTGCCAGGACCTAGGATCAAGAGAGACGCTCAAGTGTTTTAGTACTATATCTCTTGATACAATGATGAAAATAATCATGGCCTCTTAACCTTCAAGCTGCATACTGGACCCTATTCCAACTAAACTACTGAAAGAGCTGCTTCCTGTGCTTGGCCCTCCTATGTTGAGCATAATAAACGGCTCTCTATCCACAAAACTCACTAAAAGTGGCAGTAATAAAGCCTCTCTTGAAAAAGCCAAACCTTGACCCAGAAAATATAAAAAACTATCGGCCTATATCGAATCTTCCATTCCTCTCAAAAATGTTAGAAAAGGCTGTTGCGCAGCAACTCACTGCCTTCCTGAAGACAAACAATGTATACGAAATGCTTCAGTCTGGTTTTAGACCCCATCATAGCATTGAGACGGCACTTGTGAAGGTGGTAAATTACATTTTAATGGCATCGGACCGAGGCTCTGCATCTGTCCTCGTGCTCCTAGACCTTAGTGCTGCTTTTGATATCATCGATCACCACATTCTTTTGGAGAGATTGGAAACCCAAATTGGTCTACATGGACAAGTTCTGGTCTGGTTTAGATCTTATCTGTCGGAAAGATATCAGTTTGTCTCTGTGAATGGTTTGTCCTCTGACAAATCAACTGTAAATTTCGGTGTTCCTCAAGGTTCCGTTTTAGGACCACTATTGTTTTCACTATATATTTCACCTCTTGGGGATGTTATTCGAAAACATAATGTTAACTTTCACTGCTATGCGGATGACACGCAGCTGTACATTTCAATGAAACATGGTGAAGCCCCAAAATTGCCCTCGCTAGAAGCATGTGTTTCAGACATAAGGAAGTGGATGGCTGCAAACTTTCTACTTTTAAACTCGGACAAAACAGAGATGCTTGTTCTAGGTCCCAAGAAACAAAGAGATCTTTAGGCTGGGTTTCTGTACAGCACTTTGAGATATCAGCTGATGTACGAAGTATAAATACATTTGTTTTGATTTGACTTCATCTGTCATAGTGGTTGAATCTTTATTAATTTAACCATTGATGGACAGGATATGTGATGTACTCTCTCTGTGTATAAGAAGCCACAATACAGTGGGGAGAACAAGTATTTGATACACTGCCGATATTGCAGGTTTTCCTACTTACAAAGCATGTAGAGGTCTGTAATTGTTATCATAGGTACACTTCAACTGTGAGAGATGGAATCTAAAACAAAAATCCAGAAAATCACATCGTATGATTTTTAAGTAATTAATTTTTTATTTTATTTCATGACATAAGTGTCTGACCACCTACCAACCAGTAAGAATACAGGTAACAAGTTCAAACAGGTACAATTAATACAGGTAATGAGTGGAGAACAGGAGGGCTTCTTAAAGAAAAACTAACAGGTCTGTGAGAGCTGGAATTCTTACTGGTTGGTAGGTGATCAGACACTTATGTTGTGCAATAAAATACAAATTAATTACTTAAAAATCACACGTGATTTTCTGGATTTTTGTTGTAGATTCCGTCCCTCACAGTTGAAGTGTATCTATGATAAAAAATGACAGACCTCTACATGCTTTGTAAGTAGGAAAACCTGCAAAATCGGCAGTGTATCAAACACTTGTTCTCCCCACTTTATCTGTTCTTCTCAAACAAACCATCATGTGGACGCGATGTATTTAAACTGTAACACCACACACATAGACCTGTCTGGAAATATCTATATTCCTTTATGTACAAAGGTGTGTTTGGTGTAGTTTCCTCTGGTCGTGTGGAGAAGGTATTTTATTCTAATAAAGCCAGTCTCGGGAGAAGACTTGGATTGCTGGTTCTCTAAACAACTTAAAGATTCCATGGGAGAAGAGGATCCACACACTGAAACATGGTCTATGTCCCAAATGGCTGGGCTCTGGTCCAAAGTACTGTACTAAATAGGAATAGGATGCATCCATGCACTCCAACTCTATTGTTATATCTCTCTGTTTGGCTAGGAGAGAACTGTCTTCTGTTTGGCTAGGAGAGAACTGTCTTCTGTTTGGCTAGGAGAGAGAACTGTCTTCTGTTTGGCTAAGAGAAAACTGTCTTCTGTTTGGCTTGGAGAGAGAACTGTCTTCTGTTTGGCTAGGAGAGAACTGTCTTCTGTTTGGCTAAGAGAGAACTGTCTTCTGTTTGGCTAAGAGAAAACTGTCTTCTGTTTGGCTAGGAGAGAACTGTCTTCTGTTTGGCTAGGAGAGAACTGTCTTCTGTTTGGCAATGAGAGAGAACTGTCTTCTGTTTGGTTAAGAGAGAACTGTCTTATGTTTGGCTTGGAGAGAACTGTCTTCTGTTTGGCTAAGAGAGAGAACTGTCTTCTGTTTGGTTAAGAGAGAACTGTCTTTTGTTTGGCTAGGAGAGAACTGTCTTCTTTTTGGCTAGGAGAGAACTGTCTTCTGTTTGGCTAGGAGAGAAATGTCTTCTGTTTGGCTAGGAGAGAAGTGTCTTCTGTTTTGCTAAGAGAGAGAACTGTCTTCTGTTTGGCTAGGAGAGAGAACTGTTTTCTGTTTGGCTAAGAGAGAACTGTCCTCTGTTTGGCTAAGAGAGAGAACTGTCCTCTGTTTGGCTAAGAGAGAGAACTGTTTTCCGTTTGGCTAGGAGAGAACTGTCTTCTGTTTGGCTAAGAGAGAGAACTGTCTTATGTTTGGCTAGGAGAGAACGGTCTTCTGTTTGGCAATGAGAGAGAACTGTCTTCTGTTTAGCAATGAGAGAGAACTGTCTTCTGTTTGGCTAGGAGAGAGAGAACTGTCTTATGTTTGGCTTGGAGAGAACTGTCTTCTGTTTGGCTAAGAGAGAACTGTCTTCTGTTTGGTTAAGAGAGAACTGTCTTCTGTTTGGCTAGGAGAGAACTGTCTTCTGTTTGGCTTGGAGAGAAATGTCTTCTGTTTGGCTTGGAGAGAAATGTCTTCTGTTTGGCTAGGAGAGAACTGTCTTCTGTTTGGCAATGAGAGAGAACTGTCTTCTGTTTGGTTAAGAGAGAACTGTCTTATGTTTGGCTTGGATAGAACTGTCTTCTGTTTGGCTAAGAGAGAGAACTGTCTTCTGTTTGGTTAAGAGAGAACTGTCTTTTGTTTGGCTAGGAGAGAACTGTCTTCTTTTTGGCTAGGAGAGAACTGTCTTCTGTTTGGCTAGGAGAGAAATGTCTTCTGTTTGGCTAGGAGAGAAGTGTCTTCTGTTTTGCTAAGAGAGAGAACTGTCTTCTGTTTGGCTAGGAGAGAGAACTGTTTTCTGTTTGGCTAAGAGAGAACTGTCCTCTGTTTGGCTAAGAGAGAGAACTGTCCTCTGTTTGGCTAAGAGAGAGAACTGTTTTCCGTTTGGCTAGGAGAGAACTGTCTTCTGTTTGGCTAAGAGAGAGAACTGTCTTATGTTTGGCTAGGAGAGAACGGTCTTCTGTTTGGCAATGAGAGAGAACTGTCTTCTGTTTAGCAATGAGAGAGAACTGTCTTCTGTTTGGCTAGGAGAGAGAGAACTGTCTTATGTTTGGCTTGGAGAGAACTGTCTTCTGTTTGGCTAAGAGAGAACTGTCTTCTGTTTGGTTAAGAGAGAACTGTCTTCTGTTTGGCTAGGAGAGAACTGTCTTCTGTTTGGCTTGGAGAGAAATGTCTTCTGTTTGGCTTGGAGAGAAATGTCTTCTGTTTGGCTTGGAGAGAAATGTCTTCTGTTTGGCTTGGAGAGAAATGTCTTCTGTTTGGCTAGGAGAGAAGTGTCTTCTGTTTTGCTAAGAGAGAGAACTCTCTTCTGTTTGGATAGGAGAGAGGAATGTCTTCGAAACAGATGTATAGCTTTTCAGTATCACCCTTAAGGCAACATCCCAGCGAGAAGTGGGGATACGTTTCTTTGTGCATCTTCTCATTGCTATTTTTACACAGAGAAAGAGCTTTCCCTGTCTGTTCAGAGATCTCCAGATGTTTAATGTGTTATAGTGTCTTTTGGAGATAGACTGTGGATGTTTCTCAAAACGCACGCAAATGGCAGCCGGGAAGAGTTTGAGCATAAGTCCAAATGGCAGCCGGGAAGGGTTTGAGCATGAGTCTAAATCATTGGGTTTGAGCATGAGTCTAAATCATTGGGTTTGAGCATGAGTCTAAATGGCAGCCCGGAAGGGTTTGAGCATGAGTCTAAATCATTGGGTTTGAGCATGAGTCTAAATCATTGGGTTTGAGCATGAGTCTAAATCATTGGGTTTGATCATGAGTCTAAATCATTGGGTTTGAGCATGAGTCTAAATCATTGGGTTTGAGCATGAGTCCAAATGGCAGCCGGGAAGGGTTTGAGCATGAGTCCACGTCAAAGAGTTTGAGTCCAAACCAAAGTATGGATGGCACTTCTCTAATCTGTACTGCTTTTGTACATATTTTGAAGCATCGATGCAACTATGTAAAGAAATATGATGCAACCATATCACACACTCCAGTCCAAAACCAGAACAAAGCAAGAACCAATCCAGAACCAAACCGGAACCAATCCAGAACAAAGCCAGAACCAAACCAGAACCAAACTACAACCAAACCAGAACCAATCCAGAACCAATCCATAGCCAATCCATAGCCAAACAGGAACCAATCCATAACCAATCCATAACCAAACCAGAACCAATCCAGACCCAATCCATAACCAATCCATAACCAATCCAGTATCAAGCCAGAATCAATCCATAACCAAACCAGAACCAATCCAGAACCAAACCACATAGAGCAGAGGAACAGCAGCAGAACAAGAAAGAAGGACCACAGATTTTTGCTGACTTCACTTGAGGTGACAATTTGTCAGCAACATGTATGGGTGGGGCTGGACATGGGGCAGGATGTGGGGCTGGACATGAGGCTGGACGTGGGGCTGGACGTGGGGCAGGATAGGGGCTGGATGTGGGGCTGGAAGTGGGGCTGGACATGGGGCTGGATGTGGGGCTGGATGCGGGGCTGGATGCGGGGCAGGATGTGGGGCTGGAAGTGGGGCTGGACATGGGGCAGGATGTGGGGCTGGACATGAGGCTGGACGTGGGGCAGGATGTGGGGCTGGATGTGGGGCTGGATGCGGGGCTGGATGCGGGCAGGATGTGGGGCTGGAAGTGGGGCTGGACATGGGGCAGGATGTGGGGCTGGATGTGGGGCTGGACATGAGGCTGGACGTGGGGCTGGACGTGGGGCTGGACGTGGGGCTGGACGTAGGGCTGGATGTGGGGCTGGATACGGGGCAGGATGTGGGGCTGGAAGTGGGGCTGGATGTGGGGCTGGACATGGGGGTTGATGTGGGGCAGGACGTGGGGGTTGATGTGGGGCTGGATGTGGGGGTTGATGTGGGGGTTGATGTGGGTGTTGATGTGGGGGTTGATGTGGGGGTTGATGTGGGGGTTGATGTGGGTGTTGATGTGGGGGTTGATGTGGGGGTTGATGTGGGTGTTGATGTGGGGGTTGATGTGGGGGTTGATGTGGGGGTTGATGTGGGTGTTGATGTGGGGGTTGATGTGGGGGTTGATGTGGGGGTTGATGTGGGGGTTGATGGATGTCTCTATTAGAAACCTAAACACACACACACACACACACACACACACACACCCCAATCCAAGGAGGAGGAAGAGAGGACATAAAGAAAAGATTCAGCCAAGCATCACCTTCTGTAGAGGGCATGACTACCCCAGTACAACACAATGCTGATCCTCTCCTCTGTTCTGCCTGGCTGGTGGTTTGGTCCTGGACCACCATGAAACACACAGACCAGCCGCTGAAACACTCACCCCAACCGCTCAATACAATCAGCTCTGGGGGGGGGGGGGAATACAATTCATATATGCTCTGATTTTGGGAAAGCAACTACTGGTGCAGGAAATGACATTGAATGTTTTAATCTTCAAACGAACGACAAGGTCCTGCATTTAGTCTTCCAGGCTAGATGGAGCTGGGCCCCACAGCCCTGTGTATGTCCCTCCAGGCTAGACGGAGCTGGGCAACACAGCCCTGTGTATGTCCCTCCAGGCTAGATGGAGCTGGGCTCCACAGCCCTGTGTATGTCCCTCCAGGCTAGATGGAGCTGGGCTCCACAGCTCTGTGTATGTCCCTCCAGGCTAGATGGAGCTGGGCTCCACAGCCCTGTGTATGGCCCTCCATCCTAACACTACTCTACAACCTCTCTAGGTGTTGAGTGTTTCTGTATCCTAACACTACTCTACAACCTCCCTAGGTGTTGAGTGTTTCTGTATCCTAACACTACTCTTCAACCTCCCTAGGTGTTGAGTGTTCCTGTATCCTAACACTACTCTACAACCTCCCTAGGTGTTGAGTGTTCCTGTATCCTAACACTACTCTACAACCTCCCTAGGTGTTGAGTGTTTCTGTATCCTAACACTACTCTTCAACCTCCCTAGGTGTTGAGTGTTCCTGTATCCTAACACTACTCTACAACCTCCCTAGGTGTTGAGTGTTCCTGTAACCTAACACTACTCTACAACCTCCCTAGGTATTGAGTGTTTCTGTATCCTAACACTACTCTACAACCTCCCTAGGTGTTGAGTGTTCCTGTATCCTAACACTACTCTACAACCTCCCTAGGTATTGAGTGTTCCTGTATCCTAACACTACTCTACAACCTCCCTAGGTGTTGAGTGTTCCTGTATCCTAACACTACTCTACAACCTCCCTAGGTATTGAGTGTTCCTGTATCCTAACACTACTCTACAGCCTCCCTATGTATTGAGTGTTCCTGTATCCTAACACTAATCTACAACCTCTCTAGGTGTTGAGTGTTTCTGTATCCTAACACTACTCTACAACCTCCCTAGGTGTTGAGTGTTTCTGTATCCTAACACTACTCTACAACCTCCCTAGGTATTGAGTGTTCCTGTATCCTAACACTACTCTACAACCTCCCTAGGTATTGAGTGTCCCTGTATCCTAACACTACTCTACAACCTCTCTAGGTGTTGAGTGTTTCTGTATCCTAACACTACTCTACAACCTCCCTAGGTGTTGAGTGTTTCTGTATCCTAACACTACTCTACAACCTCCCTAGGTATTGAGTGTTCCTGTATCCTAACACTACTCTACAACCTCCCTAGGTGTTGAGTGTTCCTGTAACCTAACACTACTCTACAACCTCCCTAGGTATTGAGGGTTCCTGTATCCTAACACTACTCTACAACCTCCCTAGGTGTTGAGTGTTTCTGTATCCTAACACTACTCTACAACCTCCCTAGGTATTGAGTGTTCCTGTATCCTAACACTACTCTACAACCTCCCTAGGTGTTGAGTGTTCCTGTATCCTAACACTACTCTACAACCTCCCTAGGTATTGAGTGTTCCTGTATCCTAACACTACTCTACAACCTCCCTAGGTGTTGAGTGTTTCTGTATCCTAACACTACTCTTCAACCTCCCTAGGTGTTGAGTGTTCCTGTATCCTAACACTACTCTACAACCTCCCTAGGTGTTGAGTGTTCCTGTATCCTAACACTACTCTACAACCTCCCTAGGTGTTGAGTGTTTCTGTATCCTAACACTACTCTTCAACCTCCCTAGGTGTTGAGTGTTCCTGTATCCTAACACTACTCTACAACCTCCCTAGGTGTTGAGTGTTCCTGTAACCTAACACTACTCTACAACCTCCCTAGGTATTGAGTGTTTCTGTATCCTAACACTACTCTACAACCTCCCTAGGTGTTGAGTGTTCCTGTATCCTAACACTACTCTACAACCTCCCTAGGTATTGAGTGTTCCTGTATCCTAACACTACTCTACAACCTCCCTAGGTGTTGAGTGTTCCTGTATCCTAACACTACTCTACAACCTCCCTAGGTATTGAGTGTTCCTGTATCCTAACACTACTCTACAGCCTCCCTATGTATTGAGTGTTCCTGTATCCTAACACTAATCTACAACCTCTCTAGGTGTTGAGTGTTTCTGTATCCTAACACTACTCTACAACCTCCCTAGGTGTTGAGTGTTTCTGTATCCTAACACTACTCTACAACCTCCCTAGGTATTGAGTGTTCCTGTATCCTAACACTACTCTACAACCTCCCTAGGTATTGAGTGTCCCTGTATCCTAACACTACTCTACAACCTCTCTAGGTGTTGAGTGTTTCTGTATCCTAACACTACTCTACAACCTCCCTAGGTGTTGAGTGTTTCTGTATCCTAACACTACTCTACAACCTCCCTAGGTATTGAGTGTTCCTGTATCCTAACACTACTCTACAACCTCCCTAGGTGTTGAGTGTTCCTGTAACCTAACACTACTCTACAACCTCCCTAGGTATTGAGGGTTCCTGTATCCTAACACTACTCTACAACCTCCCTAGGTGTTGAGTGTTTCTGTATCCTAACACTACTCTACAACCTCCCTAGGTATTGAGTGTTCCTGTATCCTAACACTACTCTACAACCTCCCTAGGTGTTGAGTGTTCCTGTATCCTAACACTACTCTACAACCTCCCTAGGTATTGAGTGTTCCTGTATCCTAACACTACTCTACAACCTCCCTAGGTGTTGAGTGTTCCTGTAACCTAACACTACTCTACAACCTCCCTAGGTGTTGAGTGTTCCTGTATCCTAACACTACTCTACAACCTCCCTAGGTATTGAGTGTTCCTGTATCCTAACACTACTCTACAACCTCCCTAGGTGTTGAGTGTTTCTGTAACCTAACACTACTTTACAACCTCCCTAGGTGTTGAGTGTTCCTGTATCCTAACACTACTCTACAACCTCCCTAGGTATTGAGTGTTCCTGTATCCTAACACTACTCTACAACCTCCCTAGGTGTTGAGTGTTCCTGTAACCTAACACTACTCTACAACCTCCCTAGGTATTGAGGGTTCCTGTATCCTAACACTACTCTACAACCTCCCTAGGTATTGAGTGTTCCTGTATCCTAACACTACTCTACAACCTCCCTAGGTGTTGAGTGTTCCTGTAACCTAACACTACTCTACAACCTCCCTAGGTGTTGAGTGTTCCTGTATCCTAACACTACTCTACAACCTCCCTAGGTGTTGAGTGTTCCTGTAACCTAACACTACTCTACAACCTCCCTAGGTGTTGAGTGTTCCTGTATCCTAACACTACTCTACAACCTCCCTAGGCGTTGAGTGTTCCTGTATCCTAACACTACTCTACAACCTCCCTAGGTGTTGAGTGTTCCTGTATCCTAACACTACTCTTCAACCTCCCTAGGTGTTGAGTGTTCCTGTATCCTAACACTACTCTACAACCTCCCTAGGTGTTGAGTGTTCCTGTAACCTAACACTACTCTACAACCTCCCTAGGTATTGAGTGTTTCTGTATCCTAACACTACTCTACAACCTCCCTAGGTGTTGAGTGTTCCTGTATCCTAACACTACTCTACAACCTCCCTAGGTATTGAGTGTTCCTGTAACCTAACACTACTCTACAACCTCCCTAGGTATTGAGGGTTCCTGTATCCTAACACTACTCTACAACCTCCCTAGGTATTGAGTGTTCCTGTATCCTAACACTACTCTACAACCTCCCTAGGTGTTGAGTGTTCCTGTAACCTAACACTACTCTACAACCTCCCTAGGTGTTGAGTGTTCCTGTATCCTAACACTACTCTACAACCTCCCTAGGTGTTGAGTGTTCCTGTAACCTAACACTACTCTACAACCTCCCTAGGTGTTGAGTGTTCCTGTATCCTAACACTACTCTACAACCTCCCTAGGCGTTGAGTGTTCCTGTATCCTAACACTACTCTACAACATCCCTAGGTGTTGAGTGTTCCTGTATCCTAACACTACTCTACAACCTCCCTAGGTGTTGAGTGTTCCTGTATCCTAACACTACTCTACAACCTCCCTAGGTGTTGAGTGTTCCTGTATCCTAACACTACTCTACAACCTCCCTAGGTGTTGAGTGTTCCTGTATCCTAACACTACTCTACAACCTCCCTAGGTGTTGAGTGTTCCTGTAACCTAACACTACTCTACAACCTCCCTAGGTATTGAGTGTTCCTGTATCCTAACACTACTCTACCTTCTCCCTAGGTGTTGAGTGTTCCTGTAACCTAACACTACTCTACAACCTCCCTAGGTGTTGAGTGTTCCTGTATCCTAACACTACTCTACAACCTCCCTAGGTGTTGAGTGTTCCTGTAACCTAACACTACTCTACAACCTCCCTAGGTGTTGAGTGTTCCTGTATCCTAACACTACTCTACAACCTCCCTAGGTATTGAGTGTTCCTGTATCCTAACACTACTCTACAACCTCCCTAGGTGTTGAGTGTTCCTGTATCCTAACACTACTCTACAACCTCCCTAGGTGTTGAGTGTTCCTGTATCCTAACACTACTCTACAACCTCCCTAGGTGTTGAGTGTTCCTGTAACCTAACACTACTCTACAACCTCCCTAGGTGTTGAGTGTTCCTGTATCCTAACACTACTCTACAACCTCCCTAGGTGTTGAGTGTTCCTGTAACCTAACACTACTCTACAACCTCCCTAGGTGTTGAGTGTTCCTGTATCCTAACACTACTCTACAACCTCCCTAGGCGTTGAGTGTTCCTGTATCCTAACACTACTCTACAACATCCCTAGGTGTTGAGTGTTCCTGTATCCTAACACTACTCTACAACCTCCCTAGGTGTTGAGTGTTCCTGTATCCTAACACTACTCTACAACCTCCCTAGGTGTTGAGTGTTCCTGTATCCTAACACTACTCTACAACCTCCCTAGGTGTTGAGTGTTCCTGTATCCTAACACTACTCTACAACCTCCCTAGGTGTTGAGTGTTCCTGTAACCTAACACTACTCTACAACCTCCCTAGGTATTGAGTGTTCCTGTATCCTAACACTACTCTACAACCTCCCTAGGTGTTGAGTGTTCCTGTAACCTAACACTACTCTTCAACCTCCCTAGGTGTTGAGTGTTCCTGTATCCTAACACTACTCTACAACCTCCCTAGGTGTTGAGTGTTCCTGTATCCTAACACTACTCTACAACCTCTCTAGGTGTTGAGTGTTCCTGTATCCTAACACTACTCTACAACCTCCCTAGGTGTTGAGTGTTCCTGTAACCTAACACTACTCTACAACCTCCCTAGGTATTGAGTGTTTCTGTATCCTAACACTACTCTACAACCTCCCTAGGTGTTGAGTGTTTCTGTATCCTAACACTACTCTACAACCTCCCTAGGTATTGAGTGTTCCTGTATCCTAACACTACTCTACAACCTCCCTAGGTGTTGAGTGTTCCTGTAACCTAACACTACTCTACAACCTCCCTAGGTATTGAGGGTTCCTGTATCCTAACACTACTCTACAACCTCCCTAGGTGTTGAGTGTTTCTGTATCCTAACACTACTCTACAACCTCCCTAGGTATTGAGTGTTCCTGTATCCTAACACTACTCTACAACCTCCCTAGGTGTTGAGTGTTCCTGTATCCTAACACTACTCTACAACCTCCCTAGGTATTGAGTGTTCCTGTATCCTAACACTACTCTACAACCTCCCTAGGTGTTGAGTGTTCCTGTAACCTAACACTACTCTACAACCTCCCTAGGTGTTGAGTGTTCCTGTATCCTAACACTACTCTACAACCTCCCTAGGTATTGAGTGTTCCTGTATCCTAACACTACTCTACAACCTCCTAGGTGTTGAGTGTTCCTGTAACCTAACACTACTTTACAACCTCCCTAGGTGTTGAGTGTTCCTGTATCCTAACACTACTCTACAACCTCCCTAGGTATTGAGTGTTCCTGTATCCTAACACTACTCTACAACCTCCCTAGGTGTTGAGTGTTCCTGTAACCTAACACTACTCTACAACCTCCCTAGGTATTGAGGGTTCCTGTATCCTAACACTACTCTACAACCTCCCTAGGTATTGAGTGTTCCTGTATCCTAACACTACTCTACAACCTCCCTAGGTGTTGAGTGTTCCTGTAACCTAACACTACTCTACAACCTCCCTAGGTGTTGAGTGTTCCTGTATCCTAACACTACTCTACAACCTCCCTAGGTGTTGAGTGTTCCTGTAACCTAACACTACTCTACAACCTCCCTAGGTGTTGAGTGTTCCTGTATCCTAACACTACTCTACAACCTCCCTAGGCGTTGAGTGTTCCTGTATCCTAACACTACTCTACAACCTCCCTAGGTGTTGAGTGTTCCTGTATCCTAACACTACTCTACAACCTCCCTAGGTGTTGAGTGTTCCTGTATCCTAACACTACTCTACAACCTCCCTAGGTGTTGAGTGTTCCTGTATCCTAACACTACTCTACAACCTCCCTAGGTGTTGAGTGTTCCTGTAACCTAACACTACTCTACAACCTCCCTAGGTATTGAGTGTTCCTGTATCCTAACACTACTCTACAACCTCCCTAGGTGTTGAGTGTTCCTGTAACCTAACACTACTCTACAACCTCCCTAGGTGTTGAGTGTTCCTGTATCCTAACACTACTCTACAACCTCCCTAGGTGTTGAGTGTTCCTGTAACCTAACACTACTCTACAACCTCCCTAGGTGTTGAGTGTTCCTGTATCCTAACACTACTCTACAACCTCCCTAGGTATTGAGTGTTCCTGTATCCTAACACTACTCTACAACCTCCCTAGGTGTTGAGTGTTCCTGTATCCTAACACTACTCTACAACCTCCCTAGGTGTTGAGTGTTCCTGTATCCTAACACTACTCTACAACCTCTCTAGGTGTTGAGTGTTCCTGTATCCTAACACTACTCTACAACCTCCCTAGGTGTTGAGTGTTCCTGTAACCTAACACTACTCTACAACCTCCCTAGGTATTGAGTGTTCCTGTATCCTAACACTACTCTACAACCTCTCTAGGTGTTGAGTGTTTCTGTATCCTAACACTACTCTACAACCTCCCTAGGTGTTGTGGAGGTTTTGTATGTATTGAGGAGAATCTGAGCTGAGATCATATGATGTTGACCTGCGGGGCCTGTTGTCTGGGGTGGAGCAGGGGTTTATGGGTAGAGAGACAGATGGCTGCGGTGAACCTGAAGATCCAGGATGGATTGGAGCTTCCTGATTGCTAGAGAATGTTAACATCTACTCCCCTGGCACCTGTCATCATGTGCTGTCTGTCTTCTCAAACAGGACTACCTCTCTCTGTCTGTCTTCACAAACAGGACTACCTCTCTCTGTCTGTCTTCTCTAACAGGACTTCCTCACTCTGTCTGTCTTCTCTAACAGGACTTCCTCTCTCTGAGAATGTAAACATCTACTCCCCTGGCACCTGTCATCGTGTGCTGTCTGTCTTCTCTAACAGGACTTCCTCTCTCTCTGTCTGTCTTCTCAAACAGGACTACCTCTCTCTCTGTCTTCTCTAACAGGACTTCCTCTCTCTGTCTGTCTTCTCAAACAGGACTTCCTCTCTCTGTCTGTCTTCTCAAACAGGACTTCCTCTCTCTGTCTGTCTTCTCAAACAGGACAACCTCTCTCTCTCTGTCTTCTCTAACAGGACTACCTCTCTCTCAATTATAAAGGTATTGTGAGATATTATTCATCCTAATCAGACAGGTTTTTTACATGGACGATACATTGGAGATAATATAAGACAAGTACTGTAAAAAATAGAATACTTTGAAAAATCTTATTGCAATTTCAGTTTAATCACTTAAAAAGATAGAACAAATAATACAACAAATATTGTGGTTAAACTTAAATATACAAATTGATTTAAAAAAAAATCTATTGTTCTATAAAATGTTTCAAAAAGCTATCATTTTTTAAATGATATCATAAATAGGACTGGTGGTGTTATGCAGCTAACACAGACATATGGAAATGTCTGCTCTACCCAAAATTACATCCAACTAATTGCAGCATTACCACAGAAATGGAAGAGGCAAGTAGAAGGGGAAAAGTAAGGAACTTGTATATCGGCCCTGTATTAAAGAACATAAATGGTTAAAGAAAAGTGTGATAAATAAAAACATATACCAATTTCATTTAAGGACCAAAAAACTGACAGCTGTGCCATATAAATTGCAAAACAGTTGGAAAGAGATTTTCGATGTACCCATTCCATGGCACATGGTTTATGAATTGATACGCAAAACAAAACCTGATTCAAAACTTCGAATATTTCAATTTAAATTATTATGCAAAATTCTTGCAACTAATAGAAGGTTATATATATGGGGTTACAATGTTCCCAGCTCTGCAGATTCTGCTGTGAGGAGGCAGAGTCATTAGATCATTTATTTTGGGATTGTCCACATGTAGCTCGTTTTTGGTCACAGGTCCAGGAATGGCTGAAGAACTGCGATAATTGAACTAACGCTGCAGACAACTGGGTGATTTTAAAAGTCAATCAATCAATAATGTAATCATTATTTTAGCAAAAATGTTTATTTTTAATTCACAATCTATAGAAGCTATGCGAATAGAAAGTTCCAGTACATTTGTGAAGCATCACAGCACACTAGAACACTGTATGGCAAATGGAAATCCAAAATGGATGATGTTGAGAGATAGATGGGAGGGGTTGAATGGAGCTGAAGGGACTGGATGATGTTGAGAGATAGATGGGAGGGGTTGAATGGAGCTGAAGGGACTGGATGATGTTGAGAGATAGATGGGAGGGGTTGAATGGAGCTGAAGGGACTGGATGATGTTGAGAGACAGATGGGAGGGGTTGAATGGAGCTGAAAGGACTGGATGGTGTTAAGAGACAGATAGGAGGGGTTGAAAGGAGCTGAAGGGACTGGATGATGTTGAGAGATAGATGGGAGGGGTTGAATGGAGCTGAAGGGACTGGATGATGTTGAGAGATAGATGGGAGGGGTTGAATGGAGCTGAAGGGACTGGATGATGTTGAGAGACAGATGGGAGGGGTTGAATGGAGCTGAAAGGACTGGATGGTGTTAAGAGACAGATAGGAGGGGTTGAAAGGAGCTGAAGGGACTGGATGATGTTGAGAGACAGATAGGAGGGGTTGAATGGAGCTGAAGGGACTGGATGATGTTGAGAGACAGATGGGAGGGGTTGAATGGAGCTGAAGGGACTGGATGATGTTGAGAGATAGATGGGAGGGGTTGAATGGAGCTGAAGGGACTGGATGATGTTGAGAGATAGATGGGAGGGGTTGAATGGAGCTGAAGGGACTGGATGATGTTGAGAGACAGATGGGAGGGGTTGAATGGAGCTGAAGGGACTGGATGATGTTGAGAGATAGATGGGAGGGGTTGAATGGAGCTGAAGGGACTGGATGG